>NW_022196899.1:4005845-4020429 GCF_008632895.1 Mastomys coucha
CATCAGAAACTCACAGGAAGGGAAATGTCTCTCAACTCGACTAGCTTCTTGCCCTCAAAGACATGTGAAGGAAACCATGGTCAGTTAAACTGCAGTGACCAGACAAATTGATTATGACACACTGCACACTTACTTCCCATTCAAAATAAAATTGCTCTTGGTGCCTTTAAGATTTCCTAATGTCTTCTTGGATTCTTAAGGTGTGATGGCCTATGAGGCATCTCAATGTTACAAGGAAGAATCGACAACAGAATAGGACAGCTTGTGTAATCTTCTGGTAGAATGGCTAAACATGCTAAATGGCGCCTTATCAGATTGATTTTGAGACACAGCCTACTTACTTATGAAAAAGAGAATCAATCATATGTCCACTGTTCTACATAATCACTGACTAATTATATTCAAGAACCTTCAGAATGTGGAATGCAATCACAAATACTGAAGCCTTTTGTATATTGTTAAAGATATAATGATAATATAAAATGTGTACCCCCGTGAGCCAAATGGATGTGTGTTAGCTGAACTTTGAGAAGCTGTACTATTGGTTTTCTCTGAAAGCTATATGGGTGAGTCAAATTCAAAAATCAAAGTAGTACTTTATGATATGAACCATAAATAGCAAGCTAGTTTATAAAAAAAAATCAAAACATGAATATGAACTCTGTTCACCTTGAGAAAAGACTCACAGTAACAAATTAACTCAATATAATTAGTAAGGAAACATCAATTATTTAAAGGGAAGATTAATTGCAAGAAAGAACTAGACTTAAACAAGACACTGATCTCATGCTTCCATTGTGCATGCAGGATAACAAATCAATGTGGCCCTGTCAATTAAATCTGCAATATCCAAGAAGTGCCACACATAATTACATGATACACCCAACAGATGTGGCTTCCCATTAGGAAATCAAAACAGCAGCAAAGAGAGACTGAGAAATGTGCTGGCTTAAGTGCACACAAATGAGGGACTAATAGAATTGAAAATAAGGTCAAATACACACTCTATGATGAGAAGTATGAAGTAAACAGAAATCTGCCTAATGAAATTCTAACAGCTTGCAAAAAAAAAAGTAGCCTAATTTTGTCATCTAATATTCTACTTGGGGATGCGTGGAATATCATTTAAGGGTATCACATATGGTATAGTTTGAATGGCAGCAAATAGATAATACTTGCTTCCAACTCCTTAAAAACAAAGAGCAAAACAAATTCTGGATGGCATTATTGCACTGGCTTTGGGAACTCTTTTGGTCTTTGGTTGGGAAGCCTGGTGAGGTGAGCAGGAAGCACATATGTTTCAACATGCTTTTCTGTAGTCTTAGTCCCCTTTTCCTGAAGAAAACAAGAAAAGAATCCATCACTGCATGTCAGCAACCTTATCTTGTAAGAAAAGGTTATAGAAGGAACCTGGCTCACTCTGGTATGATCCCTCTGCTGAGTAATCCATAGAGATCAAGAGAGTCTGAAACATCACTTTTCTGGCTTCATGGTGCTTCTCTTCAACACTTGAGGACTGATTTTTTACTCTAATAGAAGCATAAATAATCTTTTATGAAATGTCAGGTGAGTATATCAGTCAGGGTTCTCTAGATGAACGCAGCCAACAACATAGAGAGATGGTAAATAATAGAGAGATGGTAGATGATAGATAGATAGATAGATAGATAGATAGATAGATAGATAGATAGATAGATGGCAGATATAAGTGATGCACTTATATGTAGATATAGAGTATTTAGATATATGTAGGTATAGGTGATACAGTTGTATGTAGATATAAATAGAGTGTTTAGATATATGTATGCACACAGATATACATATGGACATAAATAATAAAGAGGGCTTCTTGGGTTAGTAGCTGCAACAATAGCCATGGCCATATGGAAGATGTGGCGAAAGTGGTAGCTGCTCAATTCAAGAAATAGGAAGCTTCAGCAGGCCCAGTCTGATGTTTTGAGCCTAGAAAAATCCATGAGGATTCACTGGTATGGAGTCCACATGAATAAGCTGAAGGAGCTGGGGCTGATTTTCTGCAGACATGGAAGCAATCATGTGCACACTCCCTCAGTTAGAAAGAGCCCTGTATTCCCATGCTGCCTTCCTCTGTCATTTACATTCGGATTCCCACATTCAAAGCAGGCCTTTTCCCTCTAGTCACTCTCTGCACATCGTTCCTCCCTAAAAGCATCCTTACAGACACATAGAGGTATGTTTCACCAGCATCAAATATGTCTTAATCTAGTCAGGTGGCCGCCAAAATAATCCAACACAGTATCCTGAAGGAGAACTAATGTGTTATAAGCTGGTATCGAAAAGTCCTGATAAAACCCACTATTTTATGGAGTTAATGGGTACTAATACATAAACAAGCCAAAAAAAAAAAAAAACAATACAAAATAGTATAAGGAAGTTGTTCCTTTATGTAATTAACTTGTCTCCTTGAACTATAAAAAGTCATCAGGTAGGTAGTTGTTCCCCACATCTTTGGAAGAAACTTTCTACCTGGGGATTTTTGTCCCTAACCCTGCCTTCCCAGCACAACACTCTTACCTCTTGGAGCTATGGATAAAACACAGAGTTCCCACGTGTTCAGCACATTCTCCATCATTAGGCTACGCTCTCAGATCCCTGTGGATCTCCATCATGGAGAGCTTAGCTTCCCCAGATCCTCTCTTCCTTTTCAGTCAAATTCTACTCCTCCTGTAATGGGAAAACATCAACGGATGCTGACTTCAAGCCCTGCCTGCTACTTCATACCAGGTGAAACACCAATAGAAGTATGTGACCAGACTTTTGCCGGGTGTGAGTGGAGGTCATGGGCTGTGTACTCGTGTTCGGAGAAGCCCTTGATGACTAATAGGTGGCTCCAGTGGAGCTCCTGGAGCTTCAACTCAAAGAGCACCAGCTCAGATGAAATCCACTTGCTCCCTTCTCAGGACCCTCTAAATCATCCAAGCCATAGAGCTTGACCTCATTGTGTTTCAGACCTGGCTTTCTTCCTGGGCTGTTTCTATGTAAGTATTCTCTCCATGATCTGCCAGATCATGCAAACCAAATATCCTTCTCTCAGATCCTGTGTGTGGTCCCCACAGTGAGGAGACAGCATCAGTCATATCTCCATGCACAACAGTACGCTTTCGACGTCCCTTTTCTGCAGCGAGAGGATGTATTCCTAGAAACTCTCAAGCCTACAGAATTGTGGACCCCTACATATTTTTATGGGAGAAGTTTGTGATGGGCTATCATGGATGTGTTATTAATAAAATTATTAACTGATCATAAATAATAACATAAAATAATTTTAATAACTAATAACATAAAAACAAGACACCTGAAAAAAGAGGAGGAAAAAAGAAAAACAGATCAAATGGTGCCCTGTATTAATTCTATACAACTCGTTATTAAAGTGATTTTATATCGAATCAACTATTTCTTTCTGAATAGTCACTCATATAAAAAATATTTAATGGACCGCAAAAGCATAGGAAATGGCAGGTAATAAGGAAGAAAAGAAAATGCCTGCAGAGAGAGAGCTGCTGCATCCGTAGCCCCTGTGGTCTTTTGTGTTCTCGCCACTCCAGGCTCACTACTCTTTCCTATTTTACTGCTCTACAAAGTGAGGAGCTAATCTCAGGAGCTTGAGTCATCAAGAAACAGCTGAATGCTGACTGAGCTTCAGAAACTTGCTGCCTGGAGCCAGGGGCCTCAGGGATACACATCCCCTCCTCCCTACACCCTCCCCAGCACTGAATATTGACTACTCTAAATTGTTCTAAGGAGTGTTATGGTGTTGGTTTCCAGACAAGCAGTTACCCGAGACACACAAGCCAGGGCTGATTTCCCCTGTGGCTATGAAGAGTGAGGAAGGCCGGCCACAGGTCTCCATTTCAGTTTGGCCACAGCACAAGCCAGTTTCCACTTGAGTTGACAGGGAAGAGTAGCAGGCAGTCCCCAGAGACAGCCTACCTGGTGAGGTTTTCTGAGTGAGGTTGCGGAAGGGTTTGTCACTGAGGGCTTTCCACAACAATAAAAAAAAAAAAAACAGCAGGGAGGATAAGGGATCGAATGACGACAGAATGTTTCTCGCTGTCATCAAAATAATTGCTTCAGTTGCTCTGGGTATAGAAATGGCGACCTCGAGCGCTGCTCCCTGCCTGCCACTTGACAAAGGTGGCTAAGCAGCCAGTAAGACCGCGACAGAGCAGGAAGAACCGCAGTTCCAGGGGACTGCACTTAACTTGGAAAGGAAAAGGCTTCTAAAAGCAAATCCAATTCTCAGTTCCCCAGACAATCAGATACTGTGTTTCTTGTGTCTGCACCGAAGCATCTACAGAGCACAAAGATTTGACTCAGCTCTGCATGAACAGAAGACATCCCCGCCTGCTGAGGAGGGAAGGGCTGGCTACCAAGTGTGGCAGGGAAGACATAGTTCTGCCTTCTTCCCAACTGAAACCTTGAGTCTTTTTATCCCTCCTTGCATTGTTCCTGTCTTTTTTGTGCCTTTTCCATGCTTTCTATCTGTTGGCGGACTGCTAAAGATTGTGAATCCCATCACCAAAACAAGTGGAACATCACGAAGGAGTGTATCCAGAACCTGGTGGGATTGTCCCAAATTTGCATTTTCTGCAAAATGGATGTTACCCAAGGATGATGGCATCCTTAGACTGTTTCTGGGTTTAATTCAGCCTTCATTCTTTTTGATGCCAAGGGCAAGCAATAGTGGGAGATAACAGATGATGATGGACAGTGTTAGGAAAGACGAGAGAATCTAGGGGCCAAAGGTCTCCCGCTATAAGGAACACAGCTTATTAGAAGGTAGAAAGGATAGCAGAGACGATGACCCTTCACTCCCTTAAACATATTTTACCCCAAACCCCACTCCTGAGCACACATAAAGAAAGCTACAATGATTTAATTTTAGGCCAAAACTTTATTAGAGAGAAATATCACTTTGCTTTCCTAAGAGCCGTTTCTGCTTTCAGCCCTACTCTACTAAATGATGAAAATCTAACTTAATCAGCAATCTTCTTTCTGTCCTGAGGTGATATAGAAATCCCAAAGGGACTATGCAGTGCCACACCCCTGTGTATAGCCTGGGCAAACATGTATGACGCATCGGTTGGCAGCTTCTCGTCTCCTTAGTTCACAGACTTTTGGTCCACCAAACATGTCTCATGCCTAAGACAGGAGTCCTTAGGTCCAATCCTCTCTCAGGAATTCTGTGTTCATCTGGCCTTTCAGGCTCAACCTGTAGCTTCCCCCCAACAATAGGGCAGTAGAAATTAAGCTACCTGCAAGTACCCCCTTTAGTGACCAGAATGTTTTGTACTGTGTTATCTTGATACGTGAATGGCCTCTATCATACCAACGTGCTTTCTCCTATCGCCGCTGAGAATATATTCTGTCTCTCGTTTTGTTGCCTGTACCTACTTCTTTTCTCACTGTGCCTCTTAGAGGAAAGGCTCTTCATTCTTCTGCTTCTCAGGTAAGCCAGCTGTGCTCTCCTCACTGGAGTCAGACACCAGCCATACGCTTCCCTTTTGGCCTAGGAAGGCCCGGCAAGAATTTCAAGGTTCAAAATCAAGAGTGAGTCTTGAGTTAGTAACTTTTGTCTTACAGATGTTTTATGCCTTTTCTGGGAAGGCCATAAACTTGAGGTAACAGAACAATCACTAAGTAAAAGGAAGCACCAGAAAAAAAAATCACACATGTACATATCATTTATGATATATATCATAAGACACAATGTGTGATAATAAATCATATTTATTACTATATAATATATGCATATAAAATCTCCTACAATCCTCTGTTTCTAGTATAAACTCATAACATTCTTACTAAAATGAAAATGACCAAACACAGCAGCCTTATAAAGCACCTTACCTCCATCTTAGGCAAATAGCATCAGGGTACACTAAACAATGAAGAAACTTTTGTCTGCAATGTTCTTATTTCTTCAAATGAAAATAACACAGAAATTTGAAAAAGAGAAAAACCTGGTTCCAGCTCCATGCCCCAAGGGAAATGCACAGAGATCACCTAACGGCTTAGAAAATGATGTTTCAAGAAATTGACGTTATATTCGAATCAAGATTTTCAAATGCCAGTTCACAAACGGCCCTTGAGTCTTCCTGATATTTATGTCTGTCTAAATACAGAACATAGAAAGCTTTTTTAAAGTATAGTGTGTCTTATTAAAGGTGAAGTTCTTCATCCTCCTCTTCGCTGTTTCTCCTATCTGCATGCACTCAAGGATTCTATAAATGCTGTTAAAAGTCAGATGTTGCTCTCAGTCTTCAGAAACAGATTCTGATATGTCAGGTGCTTCTATGATCCAAGCCTTATGGTTCTGATTGATTAACTGATTACCTTCCAGAGACTCCACTCATCAAACTCACGGGACAATAATGCCTGTGAAACATCTGCCTCCCCTGAATGAGTTCCCACAGGCAAAGCCTGAGTCGGTGCTGTTGATCACTGTCTCCTGGGGTCTGGCAGAGCAGGTGGCATATGGGAGTCGTGAGCAAACAGGTTCAATGAGTGAATGGTCCTCTTTCAAGCAGGTGCTCATAGCCTAAGGGTTACATGATCTCCAGGGTAGCAACGTTATGAGGCACCACCTTACCTTCTGCGATGGTTTAAACAGAAGATGTCCCAGCATGGCTTCAAATGTGTTCAGGGCTTGACTGTCGGTTGGGCACTGCACTGGGAAGTGATGGAAACTTCGTAAAACAGATTCTCTCTAGAGGAAGTAGGTCCTTGGGGTTAACTTTTGACCTTCCAATATTCTCTACTTCCTGCCCTCTGTCACATACTCTTGCCACCATGATGTTCTACCTTCTCACAAGCCCAGAATCATCAAAGACAGTGGCCATGGGCAGAAACTTCTCAAACAGCGTGTAGATGTAATGTAATGCTTGGTTCTTCCTCGCAGATCCATGCTCCCAGAAGTAAGACTCAGGCTTAAAATATATTTACAGGTACCTTGGCCATATGCTAGGCCCTTCTCTAACTAGAATCATAATTTAAGATAGCCCATTTATTTTAATCTACATTCTGTCACTTGGCTGGTTATCTGTCTTCAGGTACCTCAAGTTCTTCTCAGAATTTCCCAGGCGGATCTCCCCACACCTGGCTCTATCCCAGAATTCTTTCTACCACCGGATGCCCCACCTTCTATTTCCTGCCTAAAACACTGACCATAAACTTTTTAATAGACAGATAATGCATCCACATAATGCACAAGATATTCTCTCTACATCTGTGAGAAAGCATGATCCCATCCTCCTCTGAGTTACGTGCCTGCGTCTCAGCTACGTGTCAGAGCTATAAAAACATAATGAATACACTCTCTGAGGGGCTATTTTAGACTTTCTTTTTTCTCACAGAGCACATGGTCTTCAGTCTAGAATGAAAAAAAAAAATAATCAAGGGTGTATCATTCCAAATTGCTTTAATCTGGATTTTTTCCAGAAGAAAATTGGATTGTGTCCAACTAGAAAAGGTGTCTGCTGGCAGCTAGCCAGTCGTGAGATCTGCTGTGCTTATCATGTTGAGACTGCCTTGCCTTTGGTCTTTAGGGAAAACTGATATCACTCGAGGAAACCCAGAACCTCACTGCCTCACCTTTCTCTATTCTTGGGAGTCTCTCCTTTTATGTGGGTCCCTGTGTCTAGAAAACTAGAAAAATGTTACTCATTTTCATGACACTAGTGCACAAAATTTGTCAAGAACACGTTGTTCAAAAGAAATGAACCTTCAGAGGTATGCTGCTGGCTCCAATACAGCAGGGAGACAAAGAGAGCCCAAAACAATAGCTATGCAGAGGCAATGTGTCACTTTGCAGAACTCATGGCTCCCTCCAATAGGAGACCCTTCCTCTGATGCCTCCTCCTTTCCAGTAATAGATAACAGAGGTTGCTTGGAGCAGCTGTGACCAGGGTACACAGATCTTTCTGAGAATCCACCTTTTGTCACTTCACCCATGTCTATTCAATTCTGAATCTAAGTTCCCAGGTCTGAGAAATCTCATCATCCACCATTGAAATAGTGAGAGATTGTGTGTTCAAGGGTGTTTCTAATTTTGAATGATCAATGAGACACAGAAATCATTGTTAAGCATAACTGGGACTCATTAAACCATAAATTGTTAAGTGCAAAAGTAATTTCAATAATCACTTATGATGATCAAATGTGTACTTTCAATTAAATCACAAAGGCCCAGTCACTTGTTTTTTAGTCCACATCATTTTGCTTATACGCAGCAACTTAAACTTCCTGGAGATGCTAAATTTCTTTCCTTTTCTTTCTTTCTTTCTTTCTTTCTTTCTTTTTTTTTTTTTTTTGAGACAGGGTTTCTTTGTGTAGCCCTGGCTGCCCTGGAACTCACTCTGTAGACCAGGCTGGCCTCAAACTCAGAAATCCACCTACATCTGCCTCCCAAGTGCTGGGATCAAAGGCATGTGCCACCACTGCCCAGCTTTCCTTCCTTTTCATACAGCTTTTTATTCATATCCTCCCTTCATTTTGCATCTGCTCATTTATCTGTATAAAACTGTGTTCAGCTAAAACATCTTAGTACAGATCTTTCTGTGGCTGAGGGTTCTCCAGCAGCTACGAAAAGCAAGTCTTGTGTCACTATTCATGCTCCTTTCCTTTGCAGGCATTGCCTAGGAAAACCCCCAAATTATTTTTCTTAATTCCAAAGAATCGGAGCTCCTGTTTCCATAAAAAATTCATAAATACAGTCTGAGTTATAGCATTAATTATAGTACGCTTCTGAAATGCATTAACTCACAGTGAGTCATAAGTTTCTCTAAATCACAAACAAACAAAAAAGGCCTTTTCCACTTGTTTTAGCAGCTACTTAAGATCCTTCCTTCTGCTTCCTCTCTTCATATGAGAAATATCTCTTGGTTCTCAGTGTTTCTGTCTTGGTCTTCCACATACTAACCCGAAGTCACTATCATTCATGCTCTGATCATTGCCAGATAAAATGTACAGCTTTTTATTTTCTTACATTTGATCCCTAAATAGGGTATTTAAATATTATACTATGTACTCAAGAGTTAAATGCTGACAAATTCTTAATCTCTCCAACCATATTTTAATTTATTTTTCATGCATGAATTATTTAGATCATTGTAGGGACATTGTAGGGACAAATGCAATAAGACCATGAAAATGTAGGTAATAGCTTAAGAGTGACATGAGTTCAGATCTAAGCTGTACCTCATTTATGGGCTTGCCCAATGTGTTAGCCCTTGTAAAACTCATGTGTCCACTGACGCTGCTAAGTAGAAGGAGATCTCAACCCTTCATTGGAAACAGCTTACTGCTAGTTCCTGGATGGCTTCATAGCTGCTCTGGTTAGGCTGTGTCTCCCAGATATGCATAGTTGGAAACTGATTCCTCAGATTTATGTCAATGGTATTTGGATGTGGATACTATCAAATAATTATGATTAGATACAATTATGAGAGTGGAGTCCCTTTGATAAACAGCATATAAAGTACAGAGCTCAAGCTAGCTTGCTCGCCGTGTCTCACCACAGGGCACGATACCCTCCGTCACATTATATTGTAGCAAACTGTCCCTGTCACACGTCTGTACCACACACTTGGACCTTCTAGGCTCTAGAATGTAGGCTAAATCAACTTCTGTTCTTTATAAGTGTCTCAGTGGGTAGCATCCAGTTATAGCAACAGCCAATAAATAGGTAATAAAATCCTGATGGGGTGTTTCAGGAGCATTTACTCACTTTCTGCTCATTACCACAACCATTTCCTCAGTTAGTTTCCTTAGGTGACTTCCACTCAATGTGCAAGCGCAATATAAAACCCTCCAAGACATCTTTGAGCCCCAGTTCTAAATTTATCTTTGGGCATGTAGAAACAGCAGAAATAGGAAGTACCAGAGCAGGGGAGCAGCCAGAACAATGGAAATCATAGGCAAGGGGTTAAAAAAACAGGAACATTTTCAAGATAGAAAAGAGTGGAAAATCACCCTTTGAGAAAAATAATTCCTTTTTAAGAGAGTGAAATTTTGTAATGTTTTAACGAACCTCTGATCAGTGTCTACTTGTCACATAACTTTAACCACACCAACTCTTTGTCTACACCTTGCATAATTAAATAATGGATGATTCCCAAGCCACTTACTCTTCCCAGGCAAATATTCTTTTCTGGTATGGAAGAGACCATTCAACTTTTGACTGTTAGAACGAATCTAGCTAGAATCATAAAGTATTGACATCTGAAGAGTGCTTGTGATCGCTAGCGCTACGCCAAAACCAACATGTCTTTTCCGGAATTCAAAGCTGCTAGAACAATTAAAATGATATAAAAGAGGTATATAGAGAAATATAGTCTATCTAAATAGACAGCAGTCAGTCATAAATATATTCATAATTGTTTATCTAGGGCTGTCGTCCAGTATAATTGTCACGGACTAGCACACATAACACTTTAGCACTTGACCTGCGGCTTGTCTAAGTTGGGATATATTTTTGAATATAAAGTACATATTAGATTCCAAATGTTTGGTAAGAAAAAAATTCCAAGTGTAATCAATAATTCATTATGATTAATTATTGCATTAATAATTCATAGTTATCAATTACTCAACATTTACGTTAATGCTAATATTCATTATTAACTGTTCCGTTGACTACATGTCAAAATGTTTTTCAAATTTAAGTTAAATAAATATATTAATGAAATTAAATGTACAAAAAACCTTTTTAATTACATACATGCTTGTACTTATAGTTTTACTTATATATATATACATATATACATATATGTATATATATATATACATATGTATATATGTATACATATATACATATATGTATATATATATATATATATATATATTTTTGTACAGCAGTGGTCTAGTGCCATCTCAGATGCTAATCATTCCTAGGAAAAAGAAACTTAAGGATCCCGGTCACCTCCAAAGCCCCCGATGCTTATCTTTCCTTTCTATTTCAGCAGCCTTGTCCTAGAGGAAGCCACAGTCAAGGCCCTGAAGGAGACAACAGGTGTGTGGAACTCTGCCTTTCCTTGGCTGCCCGGTTCATGCTCTTTACCACTGTCTGAACTGGTTTCCTCAAATCATGTATTTATAACCATGCCCACTAGAGAAAGGTCACACACTGTCTTTACACCTCATTCCTAACTACGACCTATAAATATCCAATAGCCTCATGCTACCTCCGATCCAAGACGCTACTCATGTCTCCTGAACCTCTTCTCCTCTGCCCCTGAGCTTTCACTCCATTTTCCCCCAGTTCCACTTTATCTCTACAGGCATTTTTTCACGCTGTTCTTCGATGCATCTCACTATGTGTATTCTTGGTGGCTCCTCAAGACTAACAACACCTTCAGAAGCAGAGTCATCTCTTTAAGCTAAAGATATTAATTACCCAACAATGCTTGAAGTGAGTGGAAGGAAAACTAAAGAGTGCAAGATTTTCTGTGGTGGAAGATCTCTTCTTCCTGTGATGAAATGTCTGGCTCAGAGAGCAGAGGTATGAGAAGTGATATCCAGGCAATGGCAGTGCTGCTCCCCTCTCACTTTCGGTGATATATGGCACCACAGCTTGAGAGAACTCTAGAGAGCATTCATTTTTCATCTTGACTTTTCACTTAAAAAGATTCATAGGTTGAGAACAAGCAATAGATACCATGACCGGTAAGACCATCCCAGCATCTTTCAATACCTACTTGTTTACTGGAGAAGATTATATCACACTTCAAGAACAGACTCTTTTGATATATACAGAAAGCAATATCAGCAAAGAAAAATATGCTTCCAAAGTCCCCAAGGAAGATCAAACAAGAGCTAACTCTAAAGAAAGAAGACATCTTGGGGTAATTACACTAGCTTTACTGTGGAGCCAGATTGGTTATGTCTGGGCATGTGATATTTTCAGTGGCATGATGTACTCCAGGATGTCAAAAGCCCTGCTTTATGTGTTCTTTGATCAGGTATCCATCTCCTTGTTGGACTATGCATACTACTTTTTGTATAAAAAAAAAAAAGAGTAGTTGTTTAAGGCTGCTGGTTTTCTGAGATCAATCAAGGGAATTCATAATAAGAGTGGCTAAGCAGATGATTTCTAAAAATATATGATTCTTAGCGTAGTATTAAAAAGTAAAGTACTACAGCCCCATTAGTTAAAATCGAAACGCAACAGTGTCCTAAGTGTTCCTGCAAGGGTAGTTTTGAATGAACATGCAGTTGGTTGACCAGGAAAGACAGATTGCTCTCCAAAACGTAGGTGGATCTCATTCCATCAGTTAAAAACCTGAATTAAACAAAAAAAGGCTAATCCTTTTCAGTTAAGAATGAATCTTTTTCTTTCTTAAATGCACTAGGGCTTGAACTAAGACTTTTGTACTTTCTGGGCTTTGAGCCAGTAATCTCGTGGAGCCTCCCTGGCTCTTAGGCTTTCGGACGTGGATGACACTATATCCTCAGCTTCCCTGGCTCTGCAACCTGCTGACTCATCCCATAGATATTTGGGGATAACAACCTCCAGTTCCTGATAATAAATCCCTTTAGGGACAGGAATGTAGACTTCTGGATATGTCTCCTACTGATTCCGTTCCTCTGGAGGACACTTACTCTTCTATTCCACCAAATTCCCTGATCATAGAAAGTAAACACAAGTCCTATTGACATTTTTGCAGAAATTTAATTAAGGAGATTGTCCAAGTTTATGCGGTTATGAAGGCTACACAGAAATTAAACTAAACCCAACTCCAAAGGACTAGTTCTTCTGTTCCAGTGTTCTGTTTTCCAAAGAATAATTCTGTGTACGATAAATATATTTAGTCATACAAACAAAGAAATGTGGTAGATATTATAATAAAAAATGTGATTAAACCACTGTATGAGTCAAGGTTTTCTGGAGGAATATAATTAATAGAATAAATCTATGTGGATATAAATAAAGGAGATTTATTGGAGTGGCTTGCATGTGTGGTCCAGCTAGTCCAGCCAGGGCCATGAACCAATGGAAAGTGAAAGAACAGAGTAGTTGTTCAGACCACAAAGATGGATGCCTCAGCTGGTCTTCAGTATATTCTGGAATCCAGAAGTCCACTAATGCTAGTGGACTTGTCAGTGAGATTGAGGGCAAGAAGGCAAAGAGCAAAAGCTTGTTTCTTCTATATCATTTATCTAGGCTGCCACCTGAAGGTGTGGTCCAAATTAAAGTTAGATCTTCCCACCTCAAAACATCTGAATTAAAGGTGGGTCTTCCCGTTTCAAATGATTTCATTAAGAAAAAAGATCCCCTGAAAGGTGTACCCAGGCACTTGGGTTTTAGTTAATTCCAGATTAACTCAAGTTGACAACAAGAACAACCATCGGAACCATTGCACTTCGTGCAAGTTCTGCTGCTGTAATGAACTATCTGAGGTTTCACACTTCCTGAGACAATGCAGTTCATTTGACTCAGAACACTGGTGTGAGGTAGTCCAGGTAGCATGGTGTTAGTCCTAGGGCACTGGCTGAGTTTCACTATAGCAGAAAGATGAGAATGGAAATAGAAAGCTATGCACAGATGTGAGAGATCTAGGAAGTTGATTGAGCAGGATCTCATTTAACCATCTAGTGTCCTGAGAACTATCTCAGTCCTATGACAACTACATTAATCTCCACTAACAATTATGGCCTCAATGATTTAAATACTTTATGCTAGAATCTAACTTCTAAAACTTCTTCTGCCTCAGGGTGCCATGCTAGCAAACCCATTTCCTGACCTACTCAAGACACATCTAAACCATAGCACCACGAAAGAAGAGAATGAGAAGCAGATAATTCATGGATAGGGGAGCCACTTACCCAGATTGGATAGCACCAGGTGGAGAGAAAAGGCCTTGTGTCGCAAGTCTGAAGTCTCAGGAGAGAGTTCACTTGTGACAGAAGGGAAATCTCTGAAGACACATGGTATAACTGTCACAAGATGTTCAGTTGGACCAGGGTTAGGTGAAAACAGAACAGATGCACATGTCTGCCAACCAACCATTAAACTGAGAGGAGAGCTGCTACTTTGAAAGACCAGAAGATATGATGAATAATAGCATTCACAACGAGAGAAGAATACTGAAGACGGATGCACAGTGCTTCTAGATTGACGTAGGAGAGGGTTGTAATGAAGGAGGGAGGAGGCACAACAACAGGTTTTTCAACTGGAGCAACCACTTTTCTCTGTGTCGGTGTATAGCAATCATGCTGTATATCTTAAATACAGACAGTCCAGTGAGTATGGGAAGATGTGGTGATGCTCTGTGAACCAAAATGTACCCTAAGCAATCTATCTTTAAAGACAGTTAGGAGCTCCATAGGTCCTTACTCTAACTCCTTCATTGGGGACCCTGTACTCAGTTCAATGGATGGCTGTGAGCCTCTACATCTGTATTAGTCGGGTACTGTCAAAACCTCTCAGGAGATAGCTGTATTTAGGCTGGCTTGCCCTTCCTTCAGTCTCTGCTCCATATGGAGCTGAAGGGTTTGCAGCCCCTTAGGATGAACAACAATATGAACTAACTAGTACCCTCAGAGC
>NW_022196899.1:4020641-4029600 GCF_008632895.1 Mastomys coucha
TTGTTTTTTTGGAGGGGAAACTGGGAAAGGAGAAATTTACATGTAAATAAAGAAAATATCTAATAATAGTAATAAAAAAAAAGACAGGAGCAACAATACAGATTGGTGAAACTGAAGTGAAACCATCTAGGAAACAAAAATGAATAGTAATGATGCCAAAGATCAGAAAGCACAGTAAAAACAACAACAAAAGATCAAATGAAGTCCAATGAGGAGTGTTTCATCAAATTGTACCAAAATTAAATAAAGATGGGCCTCTAACAAGCCTTTATTTTCTAGACCTGCAATAGCAAAGGACTACAGACTAAATGACTTAAACAGTGAAACATACTTCCTCCAGAACCTAGAAGCTCTTTTTTTTTGTCTTTTCCAAAGCTGTCATTAACATATTTTTTATTAGATATTTTCTTTATTTACATTTCAAATGATATCTCCTTTCCTGGTTTCCCCTGCTCACCAGCCCACCCTCTCCCACTTCCTGGCCCTGGCATTCCCCTACACTGTGGCATAGAACTTCACAGGACCAAGGGCCTCTCCTCCCATTGATGACTGACTAGGCCATCCTCTGCTACATATGCAGCTGGAGCTATGAGTCCCCCCATGTGTACTCTTTGGTTGATGGTTTAGTCCCTGGGAGCTCTGAGGGTACTAGTTAGTCCATATTGTTGTTCGTCCTAAGGGGCTGCAAACCCTCCAGCTCCTTGGGTCCTTTCTCTAGCTCATTCATTGGGGGCCCTGTGCTCAGTCCAATGGATGGTTGTTATTCTATCAGTGAACTGCACAGGTTTCTCTCCCTAACTTGCATGAGTCTTCCCTTCTGTGTCCTCAGTGGTCTTCCTTCTATGTGTGTCTGTCCTAACTGCCCTGTATAAGAACCTACACCCAAAGACTTCATCTAAATCTAGTGACTGCATTAAAAACCCATTTTCCCAATGAAGTAGGTTTAGAGTAATTGTCCCTTAGGATTTCAGCCTGTGAATGGGAAACCTAATTCATCCCATTAAAAAAAAATGTGTTTCAAATGGCTACCTAAGTTTCTTCCCACCACAGTAACCAAGAGACTTGTCCCCAAAGCCCTGAAAGCCTGCATCTTTGATATTGTGATATTTTCATTCATTTCACTGTGGAAATAGGATGAAGGGCAAGTAGAACACGATCCAGAGGTGACTTCATAACTAAATTAAAAAATAGATGATAGGTGCTACATAAAATAGGTGCTGTGTTTGTCTTTTTTTTTTTTTTTTTAGATTTATTTATTGTACATAAGTACACTGTAGCTAACTTCAGATGCACCAGAAGAGGGCATCATATCTCATTATGGGTGGTTGTGAGCCACCATGTGGTTGCTGGGATTTGAACTCGGGACCTTTGGAAGAGCAGTCAGTGCTCTTACCCTCTGAGCCATCTTGCCAGCTCGTTTTTAAAAATTTTTACCTTAACCATCCAGAATAATTTTATATAAAGTGTTTATCATTCATTGAAAGTTTCATGATACACATTGATGGGTTTTGTTCTTTCTTATTCAATTTCAGCTCTTTAAATCACTTGCTTTAACCCACTAAATTGATTTTATGAGCCACTTAACAGTTCAGAACTACCAGTTACAGCAACTTTATAGATAATGGGATCACGAAGGCCATAAATATAGAGATCCATATATACCCTATTATAGTAACATTACAGCTAATATTGTCAGCCTGACAGAGAATAGAATCACTTAGGAAGTAGACCTCTGGGCATGCCAAGAGGGATTATCTAGCTAGGTTGCTGAGGTAGGAGGATCACCCAGCTGTAGGAAGCACCATTCTGAAGACTGGAGTTCTGAACATAATACAAGGGAGAAAGAATACAAGTAAGCGCTAGGGAACATCACCGTGTTTGTGTGTGTGTGTGTGTGTGTGTGTGTGTGTGTGTGTGTGTGTGTGTGTGAATATATGTATGTGTGTGTGTATATATATATATATATATAGTCTATTTATATTTACAAATATACTACTTTTCCTGTGTATAAAGTGTAAATTGTATGGAGCTTTTCTAATGAAAGACTGAATTTAGAAATTTGGAAAAAGCATGTTAATGGAGATGCATTCATGTATACTGTATAACCTTTACTTAAAGAAGGCATAGGAAGTCTCTGTAACGAACCAGGAATGTGGACTGGTCAGTTCCAGGAACTTGTTGGTCACAGAGACCCACTCCAGCTAGAGCCCAGAATAAGGAACAGGATAGCGGCCAGCCATTAAGAAGATAGCATTGACCAAACCACATTCCTCTAGACAATGAGTGTGCAGGATGACTTCCTTGTGACCTGACTCAACTAGGGAGTGGGTTCCTTCAGAATTTTCTATTGTTTTCATGCTATGTTTCCTTGGTAACCCCCTCACCCCCTTTAGCTTGTGATTTTTCCCTTTAAGTACCCCTCACTTCTTGTGTTCCGAGTCGAACCCCTCTGGCCTGCCAGGCTACGTGTTCGATCCCAGATCTGGCTTATCCCGAATAAACCTCATGTGATTGCAGCAAGATGGGTCTCTCATGAGTTATTGGTGGTCGCATCATCCTGAGGCTTGAGTGAGGGTCTCCCCTGTTCTGAAGATCTTTTATTATGTTTCCCAGGAGGTTTATTTATTTATGAATTAATACCTAGGCCTTAAGCCAGACTTGCTCCTAGGTCTTAACTTACATATTAAGAATATATACTGTTCTATGACAGCCACATGGCTGGCTAGTTACCTCTTCTCAGTTTCATATGTCCGACTTCCTCCAAGTCTGGGTGGGGAATCCTTCCCCCTGATTATTTCCCAGAGTTCCTATTCCTGCAGAATGCTCCACCCACCTTCTAATCATGCCTCACTTTGTTGGTCATCAGATGTTTATTGACAGGTGAAGAGTTTACACATAGCGCAAGAGATTATCCCTACAGAAAGATATAACTAATTTGGTTGTTTTTTTTTTTCTCTTGCTAAATTATTTGATCAACTGTCTAAAAAGCTTTGTAAAAAATCTCCATTTTTCAATTTTCTTTTCATTCCTCTGGTTGTATAAGAGAAACATCTTCTGTTAGTTGTTCCAATTAACTATTTGCAACTAATTCTTTTTTATTAATCATTTTACTTTAAAAATTAAAATAGAATTACATAATTTCCACCATTCCCTATTATTGCTCCAACCCTTCCATGGACATTTGTTGTTGGGTTCCTCCCTCCTGCCTCAACTCTGCTACATCAGCGCTTACAATCTGAGACTCACACCTGCTGTGCCTAAAACAAAGGCCCACTACACTGAGTTCCGCCTTCGAGGATTCCGGAGGAAGGTATGCCTGGTGGCTGACACTTCTGCTGGCTGAGGACATTGTTGAATGAAAACAAACTGACCGCCTAAGGACATCTGCTGTTGACCTCCACCCTCGAGAACGGGCACACCTGGCAGCCCGGCTTCCCCTTGACTCTGTTCTGACTCTTTCCTGACTCGGTTCCGCCCGCATTGTTTATGTTATGCAAATGTCATTGTAACCTAGAGATCCAGTTTCACTTTCTTGTGTACTTATAAATGCTGAACCCCAAAAGTAAAGTGGCAAGTCTTGATTGGAACTCCTCAACTTGGCTTCGTGTCCTTTTGTTCTCGAACTCTGTTTCAGGTCCCTTTCTCCCTTCAGCCGAGAGAGAACCCGGTTTGTGAAACTGCGCGACAGTTTCAATTTGTCCTTGCTCTCTCTCAAAATTATAGCCTCATTTTTATAAATGTATGTGTTTAAATATAATCTGCTCAGTACCATAAATGCTTTCAGGGACGACCACTTGGTATTGGATAGCTAACATGGAGCTCATCTGTGGGGAAAGCTATTTGTCTTAGTCAGTGTTCTATTGCTGTGAAGGGACACCATAACCACAGCAATTCTTATAAAAGAAAATATTTAACTGGGGCTGGCTTACAGCTCCAGAGGTTTAGTCCATTATCATCATGGCAGGAAGCTTGACAGCATACAGGCAGACATGGTGCTGAAGCAGGAGTTGAGAGTTCTACATCTACATCGAAGGGAACAGGGAAAGAGACTGTCTTGAGCTATTGAAATTTCAAAACCCATTCCCAAGGACACACTTCTTAAAACAAGACCACACCCTCTAATCCTTCTCAAGTAATGTCACTCCCTGATGACGAGGCATTCAAATATATGAGTCTATAGGTTCCATTCATTTTTGTATTGGATGTTTTATGTATTTACATTTCAAATGTTACTCCCTTTCCTGGTTTTCCCTCCAGAACCCCCCTCTCCCATTCCTCTTCCCCATGCTTCTATGAGGATGCTCCCCTTGCCACCCACCCACTCCTACCTCACTGCCTTAGAATCCCCCTATACTAAGGAATCGAGCCTTCACAAGACCAAGGGCTTCTCCTCCTACATATGCTACATATGCAGCTGGAGCCATGGGTCCCTCCCTATGTACTCTTCATTTGGTGGTTTAGTCCCTTGGAGCTCTGGGAGATCTGGTTGGTTGATATTGTTGTTCTTCCTATGTGGTTACAAACCCCCTTCAGCTCCTTCAGTTCTTTCTCTAACTCTTCCATTGGGAGACCCCATGCTAAGTCCAGTGGTTGGATGCAAGCATCCTCTGGCAGAGCCTTTCAGGAGACAGTCATAACAAGATTCTTCCAGCAAGTACTTTTTGGCATCCTCAATATTGTCTGGGTTTGGTGTCTGTATATGGGATGGATCCCCAGGTGGGACCATCTCTGGATGGCTTTTCCTTCAGTTTCTGTCCCACACTTTGTCCCCATATTTCCTTTAGACAGGAGCCCTTCTGGATTAAGAATTTTGAAATCGGCGGGTGGCCCCACCTTCCAACCAGGGGCCTTGCCTAACCTCTGGATATGTTCTCTATAGATTCTCCTCCCCTTTGTTGGGCATTTCAGCTAATCTCATCCCTGTTGGGTCCTGGGAGCCTCTTGCTTCCTTGGCCTCTGGGACTTGCTGGAGGCTGCCCCCAGTTCCCCGTCCCCCACTGCTACACACCTCTGTTTAAATTCCTAACCCTCTGTATCTCATCCCAGTCTCCTCTAATACCTGATCCTGTCTTCCTTCTCTCCCTCCCCTTCCTTTCTTCCTCCCAAGTCCCTCCCACCTTCTACCTCCCATAAGTGAGTATTTTGTTCCACCTTCTAAGAAGGACTTAAGTACCCACACTTTGGTCTTCCTTCTTCTTGAGCTTTATGTGGTCTGTGAATTGTATCTTGGGTATTCTGAACTTTTGAGATAATGCCCACTTATCAGTAAGTGCATGCCATGTGTGTTGTTTTGTCACTGGGTTATCTCATTCAGGATAATATTTTCTATCCTTATTCAAACCATCACACTATTTCTCCCTCTCTCAATAATCCTTGGGTGCCTATAACTCTTTGTCTAGGGGTACGGTCCTGTGACATTTCTCCTTTTATATGACTATTTGTGGTGTACGTAATTGTGTCTTTTTTAGCCAGTGTATTGTTGAGGTATCATGAATGATACCTCTGTGTAATTTCTTGGAAATATATCCTTTCAGAAGATTGACTAGTCCTTCGGACTTTACAATATTTCAGTCCTGTTTTACCACGTCCCCTGAGCCTTACATTCAGAGATTCTGTTGTACATGTATCAGTTGCCCCATTATCATTTGCTCTCTGCATTCTGACTGGTTATAGCTTTATGTTATGGTCTCCATCTATAAAGAAGAGATAGGCAAAAACTGTGCTTACCTGTAGATATAAGGATAAATATTTAGAACACAGATAGAAATTATTCTGGTTCGGTAAAGTGGTGATACTAGGTTCTCCTCTAAGATCAATGAGCTCACCAGCACAATTCAGTGAGCTTTAGGTTCAATAAGAGAGTTCTTCATCATAGCCCTGCTAGTGTAGCACTATTAGACACTTAAGGATATCCTATTGTATTGTTCATCATTGTGATGATGAACAATGATTGGAGCAGGATAGGATAATTGTCCTCGTTCCCACTTTGGAAGCTTGCACAACCCCTTCTGGTATTACAGATGTTAGTCCTCAGGACTGAAATTTTTAGGTCAGATTCAGCTTGGATCCTCTAGGTCTTATGTCCAGAGTGTTTTCACCCATAAAACATATTTTCGACCCCTAGGAGGCAATCAAATCTAACAGCAGCAACAGTTCATATTGTTCTGAGAGTCTCTTGGACAAGAAAAGAGGTTTCTCATAATAAATCTTGAGGTGTTGAAGTTGTTGTTGTTGTTGCTAGTGTATGCTCTTTAGGGGAGCACTGTCAGCCCAAGTGGGAAAACATTATTTAAAACCCATATATGTATATGTGTAAGCATAAATTTATGTGCATTGAGTGTGATTTCGGTAAATAGTAATATGATTCCTTCTGGCTTTTTTCAGACATCCCTGGTGTTATTTTACCCACCTCCCTCTTCTATATTGATCCCCCCCTCTCCACTTAAAGCCTCCTAGTTTTACCCAATTTCTCTCCAACTCACTGGTAAAAGTCCTTCTGCAGGTATGCTTTTGGCACCACTCAATGAAGAGGATCCCATGAGACTTAAGGCATCATCGTTGTCGTACGGGAGAGAAGTATAAGTTAGCTTCAAAAAGAAAACTTCTATGGTTATAACAAAAATGCTCTCAAACTAGCAGGAGATTGGAGCTGACCCAGGACAAAGGCTATTCTCATCCTTAAATAGAGAAACGTATTGTCTGCTCACAAAAGAAATAAGTGCTCAATGATCTAAATGAGTATTGCTGACTTAGTGGGTTAGGTGTTTGTTTTACAAAGTCTTCAACTTACTATGTGTTTTACAGGATGTAATGTCCAGAAATATGACTATTAAATCTGTGTTTCTCCAACCGGAAAAGGATGATAAAAGACAAAGAGAAATACAGAGGTATATCTCACTCAAAAGACTGCAGAATTTTCACTTTGAGATTTTAAAAACAGAAAATAACCACTTGAGAAAAAAATGTAATCTACCTTAGAGTTTGAGCAATGCTGTTTTCCTTAACTGCTCTTCAATTATAGCTCACATCTCTTTATTGCAAACTCTGAACCTTGTGGAATGATTCATTTTACAGCTTTTATTCTGAGTCATTGTTTTTGTCTCCTTTCTCACTCTATGATGCTCTGTGTCCCGAGGTGACCCTGACTGCCTATAACACTGAGTCAGGGATGGTTGCTTCTGGCAAAACAGTTTTGCTTTCTCTTTAATTATTATTCATATTAAGTTGTGCATCTTAATCTTCATTTCTCTACTCATATTGAGACCTGCAAGTAACATTGTTATTATTGCACGTACTCTATAGTTATGTCTCATACTAAATGCTGCAATGTGTGCTGCTTCAGGGAAGAAGTACCTACATTGTGGGAAAGAAAAAAATCCCTGCTTAGACACTGTCTAAACAACCTTAGCTCATCATCATATTTATGTTACCTTGTCATATTTTTAAATCCTCATTGCTTCCAACAACTCTTAATCAATATTGCCATTACCATTACTACTACTGCTGCTGCTGCTGCTGTTCCTCCTGCTGCTGCTGCTGTTCCTCCTGCTGCTGTTCCTGCTGCTGCTATTCCTCCTGCTGTTGTTCCTGCTGCTGCTGTTCCTGCTGCTGCTGTTCCTCCTGCTGCTGTTCCTCCTGCTGCTGTTCCTGCTGCTGCTGTTCCTGCTGCTGCTGCTGCTGTGCCTGCTGCTGATCCTGCTGCTGCTGTTCCTCCTGCTGCTGCTGTTCCTGCTACTGCTGTTCCTCCTGCTGTTGTTCCTGCTGCTGCTGCTGCTCCTGCTACTGCTGTTCCTGCTGCTGTTCCTGCTGTTCCTGCTGTTCCTGCTGCTGTTCCTGCTGCTGTTCCTGCTGCTGTTCCTGCTGCTGTTCCTGCTGCTGTTCCTCCTGCTGTTCCTGCTGTTCCTCCTGCTGTTCCTGCTACTGCTGTTTCTGCTGCTGTTCCTGCTGCTGCTGCTGCTGCTGTGCCTGCTGCTGTTCCTGCTGTTCCTGCTGCTGCTGCTGTTCCTGCTGCTGTTCCTGCTGCTGTTCCTGCTGCTGTTCCTGCTGCTGTGCCTGCTGCTGTTCCTGCTGCTGTTCCTCCTGCTGTTCCTGCTGTTCCTCCTGCTGTTCCTGCTACTGCTGTTTCTGCTGCTGTTCCTGCTGCTGCTGCTGCTGCTGTGCCTGCTGCTGTTCCTGCTGTTCCTGCTGTTCCTGCTGCTGTTCCTGCTGCTGTGCCTGCTGCTGCTGCTGTTCCTGCTGTTCCTGCTGTTCCTGCTGTGCCTGCTGCTGTTCCTCCTGCTGTTCCTCCTGCTGTTTCTGCTGCTGCTGCTTCTGTTCCTGCTGCTGCTGCTGTTCCTACTGCTGCTGCTGCTACCACCAGAGATTTTGGTACAAAAGAGTTTTTTGGGAAGTCATTCTAGAAAAGAATCTCAGTTGTTCACTATTTTTAATAATAGTGCTGTACCACCTAATCAATTGATTTATCTTAAATCAGGAGCTTTTGTAATACTTTACAACCCTCACTTATTCCACACAATTTCAGGAATTGTGTAAAATAATAATTGTATAGCATCATTTCCAAAAAGGAAATCTAGAGAACAAGCAAGTTAAATAGAGTTCCTAAATGAGGCAAACTTTGTACTTTGATTAGTTGATTCCAAAACTTAGTCTCTTAGGAGGATCACATGTGAGTGCTTACAGAGGTTGACTGAAAAACTTGAACCCCGTAGTAGAACACACACACATATATATACATACACATATACACAAAAGTATACATAACCATATATACATATACATATATATACACATGCATAAACACATAATGCACATTCATACATATATAATATATACACATACATGGGCAAATGCATGCACACACATAAATATACATAAATGGAAACATATACAGATACATACACATATACACATGTACACACATAAATGCTCAGAAAAACACATACACTCATATATATATATA
>NW_022196899.1:4029610-4061007 GCF_008632895.1 Mastomys coucha
TATATATATATATACATGCACATACATTCAGTCAAATGTTCATACACAAACACACATACATATATATATATACCGGCAAAAACACACACAGTAACTTTGATGATCTTGTTGTCGATGGTTAGAAATTAATGACACCCATGTCTTCATAAACAATTCCATCTCTTACCAGACTGTTTTCTGCATAGAGCTAAAGAAACAAAATTCACAAAGATAATGCTTGTATTTGTGTACTGCTTGCTGCATTGAAGGCAGACATTCCTCCTTTTCTCTCACTCCAAATCTCCAGAGAAATATTCATCATTGTCAGAGAATATCCTTGTTGTTGTGGCCTTTGAGGTCAGCATATGATACAGTTGTTCATGAATTAAAGGTACTGATTACTACACTGAGAAGAACACATAAGTCTGACTCTAATGAGAAATAGAGGTCAAATGAAAGGTAAATGCACTATGCAGGAGTCAAACATGGATGACAACCGTAGTCTCAATCAGAGTTCCAAAAGAGATTTTGTGTGACTCTCAAACCAGACAGTCAGTAAGAGCAATTTACATTTCATGTCTGAGACAGAACAATCTGTCACTTGGAAATATTTGGGTCAGAAATATTAGCTCAGAAAAAAATCATGATGAGTATGCCAAAGTAGTCTTAAATAAATTCAATAAGCAGGAGGACTCTGAGAGCAAAACCACCCCTTCATATTCCTTCAATCCTGTATCTGAAATATCATAACACTATGAGACCAGTTGATGATCATGGTTTATAAATTAATAAACAGTTTACAATAAACAATTTAACAAATTAAGAACTTGTAAAATAATTTTGCATAAATTTATGAAAAAATATATCTTTGGGTTCACATAATGGCTACTGTGACAAATGAATGTAAATTAAAAATTAAAATCATATACATGTAGATATCTGTGGAAAACTGAGGCCACTGGCAGCAACTTTGCCTCTCTTTGCTGTAGAAATTCTTCCAAATGCATTTGCTCTACAAAGAATAGCATGGGAGCTGGGGCAGAGTAGGAAAAGTGATTGCCACACAAACACAAGGAGGATCTGCGGTTCAGATCCCCAGCTCCCACATGAAAAGCCAGTTGGATTATACTCCTACAATCCTAGTACTCAGGAGGCAAAGACAGAGGGCTCTCTGGAGTTCAGTGACAAGTTAGTCTTGCCAAATTGGTAAGCTCTTAGCTCAGTAAGAAATCTTGACTCAAAAGGTAGGGTGAAGGGTGCGTAAGAAAAACATAGCATTTTCCTCTTGCCTCCACATATGCAGACTGATATAATCATGCAACACCCCCTCCGCATACACACACACACACACACACACACACAAGAATTGTTTTTAAAGGATATGACATACTGCAGGGATTGTTTTAGACCACACCCTAAACCTTGCTGCACTCTGTAAGCGATGCTTAGCTGTATCCCAAAGGGCTCCCTTTGGCAGAGAAGACAGAACTGCCTCACAATGGCTCCTCTTGAAATGGCTTGCTGCCCTGCAGTTATTCATTTACACTCTGGAGCCTTGAGAGGTTGCTAAGCAGCAAGCCATGCCTCCCTGCTCAAAGGCCTGCTGTGTTTTGAGAGCTCCTGGCTCTGGATTTTGTTCCATGCTAATGAGATTTGAGAAAACAATATTGACCAAGCTTTTATTTTAATGAGGTTAATGCTGCTGGCTTTGAGAGCATTTAAACAGAACCTCCTTCATCTTAGGGCCACCATAGGTAGTATATGTAAGATTTCTAGTGTGGAATATAGTCCAGCATCCCTATTTTACACATAAAGCATCTGAGACTAAAAGAAACATAGCTAATATCTGACTTCCGGGCATGTACATGTTCTGTATTCCTCAAAACCCACACCGTAGGTAGAAAGCTCATTGTGAGAAGATTATGAGAGAGTAAATTGTAGAGAGCTGTAATGCGCTACACCCTAAAGATGGCGCCGGCCTCTGCCTTCCACCAGCCCAACGCGAGTGCTCTCAAAGTAAACAAATCCTTACTTGGTTATGGGCTGACTCAACTGGCTTGCTTGCGCTATGTGGGCCCATAAGATAGGGCCACGTGGCTTTACTTGGGTGGCTGTTCATACAGTATTTAGCCTGTGGGCTGGCTCTCCCCGGTGTCAGAAGATTGTTCAAGGCTTCCTGAATAAACTGTAGGAGAAGAGCTCATGTGTGTTGCGTCGTCCTTGCTGGTCGAGGGTGGTGGCGACAGTAAATCACTGTCTGTGAATCAACCTAAGCACACCCAAATCAAAGACCAGGATTCCAGAGCCCCTCCCTCTGTGTTACCTACATCTCCTCTTGAGCCACTTTCACAAAATTAATGTTGAAGTTTAGCCTAGACAGCCATCTTTCTACAGAGTCATCTGTGCCTAGAAAGGTGTTTGAAGAAAACCTTCAACTGTATGGAACGGTCTAAATATAAGAAAGGTCCCACTCAAGCCATCATTTATTGTCACAATAAAGTGGAAGGGGACTCATTTCTTAAGGTCTTAAGCAAATTGCTCACAGGTTCTCCGACTATATTTCCTTGACTGTCGGTACTAGGCCTGCCCCAGGGTACCTATTGCCTTGGTTTTTCCAGAAACTTTGCCAATGTTTCTTCCAGGCATGACGGCACAGATCTATAGTCCCAGCACTTGAAGCTGAGGTGAAGAGATTTCCCCTGAGTTCAAAGCCAGCCTAGTCTACATAGAAAAACCCTGATTCAAAAATTAAATAGAAGAAATAAAAAAGTAGAAGGAAGAAGCTAGATATTTCTGACCTTCTCTGAGGCCCAGCCTTATCACCTGAACAATAGGCATGATGTACCATCCATTTACAATAAAAATAGCAGTAACAAAAAGTACTAAAGCTGCCTGGCTCAAAGAATGAGTATGGTTATTACCATTATTTATTATTTTCATTTATTTCCACAACTAATCACTATTGTTTTACATGTAAGAAAGGAAACAAGGAAGGAAGGAAGGAAGGAAGGAAGGAAGGAAGGAAGGAAGGAAGGGAAGGAAGAAAAAAGATAGAAAGAAAGAAAGAGAGAGGGAGAGAGAGAAAGAGAAAGAAAGAAAAAGAAAGGAAGGAAGGAAGGAAGAAAGAAAGAAACAAAGAGAACTTTGTTTGGTATCAGTCTATTAAATATTAATTTAAAACAGCTATTTTAAAGGTTGTTTAAAAAATCGTTAGGATTCTGTAACTGAGTCACTTGATCATATCCAAACCATCAGAGCTTAGTCGAAAGGTAGTAGTTGTGCTGTCAGCTTCTCATTAAGGTGGGTTGGATGGCTGAGTGGTTTGTTAGTTGGTTCATTAATTAATTTTTTTACACTCCTTATTTTAATCCCTGCCCCTCCATGTCTATCCTCCAACTGCTTCACATCCCATACCTCCTCCCCACCCCCTTGTGTCCACCTGATGTCCCCACCCCCACACTGCACCTGATCTCTAAGCTCCTTGAGGCCTCCAATCTCTTGAGGATTAGGTGCATCATCTCTGAATGAACACAAACATAGCAGTTCTCTACTGTATGTGTGTTGGGGGCCTCATATCAGCTGGTGTATGCTGTCTGTTTGGTGGTCCAGTGTTTGCGAGATTTCTGGAGTCCAGATTAATTGAGACTGCTGGTCTTCCTATAGTATCACCCTTCTCCTCAGCTGCTTTCAGTTCCCTAATTCAATTAACAGGGGTCAGCTGCTTCTGTCCATTGGTTGGGTATAAATATATCTTTCAGCTATTTGTTGGGTCTTCCGGAGTATAATCACGTTAGGTCCCTTTTTGTGAGCGCTCTATAGCCTCAGTAAAAGTGTCAGGCCTTGGGACCTCCTTTTTAGCTGGATCCCACTTTGGGCCTGTCACTGGACCTTTTCCTCAGGCTCCTCTCCATTTCTATCCCTGTAATTCTTTCAAATAGAAAAAAAAAATGTTTCATGTCTCTTCAATAATACCTGAATAAATTTAAGAATAAAATCTAGACCAAATTTCATAAGACTAGTTAGTGAATACTAACTAGCTAGGGAGCTTTGCCTCTATCAGCTTTGGATCAGTGTCCCCTCAAGAACGAATGGTCACTGGAATACAGACCTGTGTTCCAGCCTGGACTCCTGTGGAAGAGAAAGTGTCAATCAGAAGAACTCAGCCTGAAGCTTGCAGGAGACAGAGACCTTCAAGGACAAGTTCTTGTTCTCCTCCGGAGAAGCAGATCCACAGAAGAAAGCTGTACTTGGCACTTACAAGTATTAAGTCATTGGACACAAAACATGACCTGTGTCTAGAATGAGTTCACAGTACATGTTTAGAATATCCTTTTCATTTCAAAGGTGTAATTTAACCTAACAGTTATTTCTACTTGTCATGCCATGAGTCGGAAATGACCCCCACAGGATGCTGTCTCAAAGGCTTGTTCCCAAGCTGGTGGCAGTGCTCTTTGAGGCTGGGGAACATTTAGAAGGTAGAGGTAGCTGGCAGAAGTAGGTGGATGGAGACAGGCCCTTGGAAGTGCTCCACAGCCGCTGGTTCCTCCACCATTCTCTGACTCATGGCTTACCACACTGTGAACAACTGCCTTCTGTCACACATTAATGCAGTTGTCCTGCTCACACTCAGAACCACATGACTGTGGACTGAGTCCTCGAAAGCTGTAACTTAAATGCTTTTTTTCAAGTTGTTCCTCTCCGATATTTTGCCATATCAGCGCAGAAGTAACTAATAGAGGGGATGCACATGAGGGGATGAATAAGTCCACTGTCTCCTGTTGGGGCTTCAAAAGACAAGTTTCTGTATTGTGACTACACTGAAAATGGCAGAACAACTCCAGACAAGGGAATAGCCCAGCAGCGGCTTTCTGTGTTCACGAGATTAAAAAGTACCACCTCTAGTGCCAGGCATGATTTCTCGATTGTTGAACATGTCTTAAAAACAATTAGAGAGCTATTGGCTACTGCCAAGGTATGCATGCCCCCACTGCACCCTTAGGGTTACAATGTTACACTTACCATTGCTACCTTTTTCACTAGCTTCTTATTTGGAAATGCCACTTTTCACTGTCTTTCCTATCTCCAAATACTCGTATATATTAGACAAAGAAAAATGAGGCCATGAATCTGAAATAGAATAAGGTAGGGGGTGGTACAGCATGGCTTCGAGAGCAGAGCGGGTTCGGGCTGGGGAGAAGTACCCTTCCAGATGAGAAGCTAGTGGAAAAGATAGACAATTCTAGTACGTGAATGTCCTTTCTTTCCAAGTAACTTTGTCCAAACTGTCCTACTTTTCAACTGTTGTCAGCAGCTCTTGCTTCTACGATCCTTCATTTTTTTTTTATTATCTCAGGCTTCTGAAAACTGACGTTTGCCTGAACTGAGATGCATTCCCCTCATGTTGCACATTTGAATTTCCTTCTTGAATTATACAGAGATTCAGGATGTAGGTCATTTCTCTGACATGCTGTAGAGGCCAGGAGAATCTGAAGCAAAGTGTTAGACAGCTGAGTCATGCAACATAAATCTTCTCGTTTCAGGGGCTCTTCCCAGGAAGCCCACTTATGCTTGTTAGGCCAAAGGCTGGGGGTGAAATACCCCACTGCATTCAATCTAAGGAGGTAGCAAACCAAGAAGCATTAGTCCATTTTCAAATGCTTTGGTCCCTCCTAGGATGGGTATTGGTTTAACAGGGATGCGACTCCTGCCCCAAAGCTACCTAAAATCTAACCAGAGCATCACTTATCCTAAGCTTTCAGAGGAATCTGTATCAGGCGATAGATATAGGATGGATGAATAAGGAATGCTGCATTTGATAAAGAACATAGCTCAATAAATATTTCAATTTTTATAAACTTTCCCGTAAAGAAGTGAATTTTGGTGCTTAGATCACCAAGGGAAGATATGTACGCAATCGGAGGAGTCTTCTGTATATGTAAGAAAAGCAAAAACAAAAAGAAAAGAAAACAGATCAAGAGAAAAAGCAGGGAGGAGTCCAGGTAATAAGGAAGGGAAGGATAGTATATCAAAGCAGAACGTCAAATTTTTCTTGAATTTGACAATTTGGAAGCTGGCAAGCACTTACAAATTGAAGTTGCATGCTAATAGAAACCAAATTGTAATGAGATACCAAGGGAATGGCAGGGGATTGAGAAAATGACTGTAGGAAATCCAACTGAGAAAATATTATTTGAATGCCAGTTTAAATTCTATAAAAAGACAAAGGAGGGGTGGAGGATGATTGAGAATGTGCAAGATGAAATGAGACATCTGGCATGCTTTATTTTAT
Source organism: Mastomys coucha (assembly GCF_008632895.1). NCBI lineage: Eukaryota > Metazoa > Chordata > Mammalia > Rodentia > Muridae > Mastomys > Mastomys coucha. Next base: position 4,035,879 of record NW_022196899.1, read on the forward strand.
CAGACTCACTGTCTTACATATTTCCTTTCTTTAACTCTGAAAGTTTGGTACCACAAATATCACAAACTCCCAACATTTCTCATTTTCTCTCTCTTTTTTTTTAAGTCTTTTAAATTTTTAATTTTTAATTTTTTAATTATCCAACATTTTATTAGATATTTTCTTTATTTACATTTCAAATGATGTCTCCTCTTCCAGTTTCCACTCCTGAAAAAAAAAAAAACCTGTTGCCTTCCCCCTTCCCTTGCTCACCAACCCACCCTCTCCATCCTGACCCTAGCATTCCTCTACACTGGGACATAGAGCCTTCATAGGACCAAGGGCCTCTCCTCCCATTGATGACTGACTAGGCCATCCTCTGCTATACATATGCTGCTGGAGCTATGAGTCCCACCATGTGTACTCTTTGGTTGGTGGTTAGTTCATACTGTTGTTCGTCCTAAGGGGCTGCAAATCCTTCAGCTCCTTGGGTCCTTTCTCTAGTTCCTTCATTGGGGACTCTGTACTCAGTCCAATGGATGGCTGTGAGCCTCTACTTCTGTATTAGTCAGGCACTGTCAGCGCCTCTCAGGAGAAACTACATCAGGCTCCTGTCAGCCAGCACTTGCTGGAATCCACAATAGTGTCTGAGTTCAGTGATTGTATACGGGAAGTATTTCCAGGGGCAGTCTTCCTTCAGTCTCTACTCTATACTTTGTCTCTGCAACTCCTTCCATGGGTATTTTGTCCCCTCTTCTTTTTTTTTTTTTGGTTTTGGTTTTGGTTTTTCAAGACAGGGCTTTTCTGTGTAGCCCTGGCTGTCCTCACTCTGTAGACCAGGCTGGCCTCAAACTCAGAAATCTGCCTACCTCTGCCTCCCAAGTGCTGGGATTAAAGGCGTGTGCCGCCACCACCTGGCTTTTTCCCCCCATCTAAGAAGGATCAAAGTATCCACTTTGGTCTTCCTTCTTCTTGAGTTTCTTGTCATTTGTGGATGGTATCTTGGGTATTCAGAGCCTCTGGGCTAATATCCACTTATCAGTGAGTGCATACCATGTGTGTTCTTTTGTGATTGGGTTACCTCACTCAGGATGATATTCTCCAGATATATCCATTTGCCCAAGAATTTCATAAATATATTATTTTAATAGTTGAGTAGTACTCCATTGGGTAAATGTAGCACATTTTCTGTATCCACTCCTCTGTTGAGGGACATCTGGGTTGTTTCCAGGTTCTGGATATTTATAAATAAGGCTGCTATGAACATAGTGGAGTGTCTTAGTCAGGGTTTCTATTCCTGAACAAACCTCTTGACCAAGAAGCAAGTTGGGGAGGAAAGGGTTTATTGAGCTTACACTTCCACATTGCTGTTATCACCAAAGGAATTCAGGACTGGAACTCAAGCAGGTCAGGAATCAGGAGCTGATGCAGAGGCCATGGAGGGATGTTCTTTACTGGCTTGCTTCTCCTGACTTGCTCAGCCTGCTCTCTTATAGAGCCCAAGACTTCCAGCCCACAGATGGCACCACCCACAAGGGGCCCTACCCCCTTAATCACTCATTGAGAAAATGCCTCACAGCTGGGTCTCATGGAGGCACTTCCCCAACTGAAGCTCCCTTCTGTGTGATAACTCCAGTCTGTGTCAAGTTGACACACAAAACCAGCCAGTACATGGAGCATGTGTCCTTTTTACATGTTGGAGTATATTCTGTGTATATTTGTTCTTTTGTAGCCAACAGGCTGTCTCACACATATTCAGAAGGAGTGAAGGGGAGTTAGGACCTACAGAGCTATCAAAAAACAAATCAGTGTGTAGGACCTCATGCTGGTAGATGTCTAAAACACCGATCATTTGTGAAGAAGATATGTTGCTGGACAATTGTATCTACTCTACCCTAAGAAGTCAATATTAATCATTTAAAAACCATTGAGTATATAAGCTAGTGAGAGAGCACAGCAGGTAAAGATGGGCATAGGTAGGGGTGACAGGAAAATGGTAAAATGAGCATGGAGGGAGACAGGAAAATGGCAACATTTCATGATGAGGACCTGTTGGAATCTTCTTGCTAAAGGAAACATGCCTGGATGGTTACTTTAGATGACCTGCCATTTTTCTTATGGTTCTCCTAGAACACAGCAGAATTGTCAGAGCAGGAAACAGAACCAAGCCTTCTAGTGGTTCTTAGGTTCCTTGGCTGTGAGGTTTTTTTTTTTTTTTTTTTAAGATTTATTTATTATTATAATTAAGTACACTGTAGCTGTCTTCAGACGCACCACAAGAGGGCGACAGATCTCATTACTGGTGGTTGTGAGCTACCATGTGGTTGCTGGGATTTGAACTCATGACCTTAAGAAGAGCAGTCAGTGCTCTTATCCGCTGAGCCATCTCTCCAGCCCAGGCTGTGAGTTTTGAGGTAGGTGAGTCACTAAGCAGTACCAGGAATGAGTCTAGCTGTGTGACAAGAACTTCAAGTCTCTGAAGAAGGAAATCAAAGAAGATATCAGAAGATGGAATGATCTCTCATGGATTAGTAGGATTAAGATAGTAAAAATGGCCATCTTGACAAAAGCAATCTAAAGATTCAATGAAATCCCTATAAAAATTCCAACCCAATTCTTCACAGACTTGAAAAGAGCAATTTGCAAATTCATCTAGAATAACAAAAAAAAACAAGATAGCCAAAACTATTCTCAACAATAGAAGAACCTCTGGTGGAATCACCATCCCTGACCTTAAGCTGTACCACAGAGCAATTGTGATAAAAACTGAATGGTACTGGTACAATGAAAGGCAGGTGGATTAAAGGAATAGAATTGAAGACCCAGAAATGAACCCACATACCTACAGTCACTTGATCTTTGACAAAGGAGTTAAAACCATATAGTGGAAAAAAGATAGCATTTTCAACAAATAGTACTGGCTTAACTGGAGGTTAGCATTTAAAACAATGTAAATAGATCCATTCCTATCTCCTGTACAAAGCTCAAGTCCAAGTGGATCAAGGACCTCCACCTAAAACCAGATACACTGAAACTAATAGAAAAGGAAGTGGGGAAGAGCCTTGAGAACATGGGTATAGGGGAAAATTTCCTGAACAGAACACCAATAGTTTGTGCTCTAAGGTCAAGAATCGACAAATGGGACCTTATAAAATTACAAAGCTTCTGTAAGGCAAAGGGCACTGTCAATAGGATGAAACAGCAACTAACAAATTGGGAAAATATCTTTACCAATCCTTTATCTGATAGAGGGCTAATATCCAATATACAAAGAACTCAAGAAGTTAGACTACAGAGAATCAAATAACCCTACTAAAAAATGGGGTAGACAGTTAAACAAAGAATTCTCAACTGACGAATACCGAATGGCTGAAAAGCACCTAAAGAAATGTTCAACATCCTTAATCATCAGGGAGACACAAATCAAAACAACCCTGAGATTCCACCTCACACCAGTCAGAATGGCGAAGATCAAAATCTCAGGTGAGAACAGATGCTGGAGATATTGTGGAGAAAGAGGAACATTCCTTCATTGCTGGTGGGATTGCAAGCTGGTACAACTTCTCTGGAAATCACTTCGGTGGTTCCTCAGGAAATTAGAAATAGTACTACCAGAGGACCCAGCTATTCCACTCCTGGGCATATACCCAGAAGATGCTCCAACATGTAATAAGAATACATGCTCCACTATGTTCATAGCATCCTTATTTATAATAGCACGAAACTGGAAACAACCCAAATGTCCCCCAACAGAAGAATGGATACAGAAAATGTGGTACATCTACACAATGGAGTACTACTCAGCTATTAAAATCAATGAATTTATGAAATTCTTAGGGAAATTGATGGATCTGGAGAATATCGTCCTGAGTGAGGTAACCCAATCACAAAAGAACACACATGGTATGTACTCATTGATAAGTGGATATTAGCCCAGAAGCTCAGAATACCCAAAATACAATCCATAAATGACAAGAAACTCAAGAAGGAAGACCAAAGTTTGGATACTTCATTCCTTCTTAGACAGGGGAACAAAATACCAATCGAAGGAGTTACAGAGAAAATCTATGGAGCAGAGACTGAAAGAAGGACATTCCAGAGACTGCTCCACCTGGAAATCCTTCCTATATTCAATCTGCAAACCCAGACACTGTTGTGGATGCCAGCAAGTGCTGGCTGACAGGAGCCTGATGTATCTGTCTCCTGAGAGTCTCTGACAGTGCCTGACTAATACAAAAGTAGAGGCTCACAGCCATCCATTGAATTGAGCACAGGACCACCAATGAAGGATCTAGAGAAAGGACCCAAGGAGCTGAAGGGTTTACAGTCCCTTAGGGTGAGCAACAATATGAACTATTACCCTCAGAACTCCCAGGGACCAAACCATCAACCAAGAGCACACATGGTGGGACTCACTGCTCCAGCAGCACATGTATAGCAGAGGATAGCCTAGTCAATCATTAATGGGAGGAGAGGCCCTTGGTCCTGTGAAGGTTCTATGCTCCAGTGTAGGAGAATGCCAGGGCCAGTAAGCAGGAGGAGGTGGGATGGTGAGCAGGGGAAGGAGGAAGAAAACAGGGTTTTGTTTTTGCTTTTGTTTTTGTTTTTGTTTTCTTATTTTATTTTTTTCCTTTTCTTCAGAGGGGAACCTGGGAAAGGAGATATTGTATGACATGTAAATAAAGAAGACATCTAAAAAAAAAAAAGAGAAAATATCTAATAATAAATAAATACATACATACATAAATTAATTAAAAGAAAGAGAAGAAATCGTTAGATCTAGAGAACTCAATGAAGGGAATGGAGCCTGAATCAGAGGGGGTGGGAGAGTGGGGAGGCTAAGAAAGATAAAATAAATAAATAAATAAAATAAAATAGAATACAGATAAACACAAACAGTGAGAGGGGAAAAAAAACTTAAAACCCGCCAAGATCTCCACGAAAACAAACAAGTGAAGGAAATGAATAAAATTCGGTGAAATCTGAAAATGGAAACATAAGCAATTATATATATATATATATATATATATATATATATATATATAGTAAAAAACCTTTATGTCTAGTTTTAAATGAAATGTATAGTAAAGCCTTTGTGTCTGGCTTTGAGTGAAATGTTTCGGCAAATCCTTAGCTATGTTTGGGTCAATCAGTAGAGGCTAAGAAATTGTTGAGACTTAACCTTGGAGAGAGGTCGTGTCTATCAAGGGTCTGCACTTGGAGCTAGGTGAGAACTTGCAACTGTACTAATCTTGGTCCTAAGACATTCCTGGCAAAGCTGTAGTTCTCACTTTTGATTATGGCTAGCTATGGTGAAAAAAGATTAAGATTTTTATGGATTGTCTGCTCACATGAGCAACAAGGTCGAGATAACGTTGGTACCTGGAACCTTTCCCAGCCCCAATTAACCTTGTATATATTTTAATAACGTAACTAGAATTAGCTAGTTGGGTGTCAGTCTTCCCCAAGAGGCTTTATCCTCCTGCTCCTTTGAAAAACGAAGGCTGAGCATTTCGGTGAGCTTCTGTCTCTACTGTGGCACCTGAAGCCAAAACAATCAATAAGCGATAAAGGAAGCACAAATGGAGAGAATCCTGGAGATGGAAAATCTAGATGAGCAAATAAGAATTATAGGAACAGAATAAAAGAAATAGAAGAGAGAATCTCAGGTGTAGAAGACACAATAGAAGAAATTGAGACATAAATTTAAAACATTTAAATCTAAAAAATTCCTGACACAAAACATCCAGAGATTCTAGGAATCTATGAAATGACTGGCTGCAGGAGTTTTAGCTGCCTGTTATGTGTTCCCAGCTGGTCACATGCACGCACCCACCCAGGACCTAACTCAGCTCTGCAGATAAAAGAAACACACACACACACACACACATTAGTTCATTTTTAAATGCCTTATTCTTTTAAACATGCCATTACTGTCACTCCTAGCTCAACACTTCTAAATCTTCCCTCAACTTAGTTGCCTGGTTACCTTCTGTGAAGGCCATAGTTCTTGCTGCCCAAGAGGCTTCTGGGCTACTTTCCCTTTCCACCTACATTTTTGGAAGATCTCTCCTGTTGCTCCAAGTCTCTTCCCTCTCTGTCCTTCAAGTATATCAATTCTCCTCTTCTCCCTGTCCTGCAGTAACCTAGAAGTCTCGCCTCTTTCTTTCAGAACAGCCATTAGCCACTGGCATCTTTAGTGATAGATCTAAAAACCAATTGAAGGTGAGGTCCTTCAGTGTCAGTAAACAAAGATTCCCAAACAAAGTTCAGAAGCACCCTCTTACAAAGTCCAAACCTAAGAATAACAGGAATAAAAGAAGAATACCAGCTCAAAGACCAAGAAAATATTTTTAACAAAATCTGAGAAAAAAAATTCTTCATCTTAAGGAAGACATGTCTATTAAGCTACAGGAAGCCTCCAGAAAACCCAAAAAAGAAAGTTCCCCCACCACAATGAAAGCAATAAAATAGCAATAATTAACAATTATTGGTCACTAATATCTTTCAATATGAGTAGAATCAATTCCCTAATGGAAAAGCAAACACTGGCTGATAGAATAGATGTGAAAACAGGATCTATCCTTCTGTGGCATGCAGGAAATACACCTTAACATCAATGACAGACATTACTTCAGAGTAAAGGTTTGGAGAAAAGTTTTCAGAGCAAAGGTACCCAAGAAACAAAGATGATGTAGTCATTCTAATATCTAATAAAATAGACTTCCAACCAAATAATCAAAAGAGATGGAGAATACTTTATACTTACCAAAGGGCGAAAAAAATCCACCAGGAGGACATTTCAGTTCTGAATATCTGTGCCCCAAATACAAGGGCAACTACATTTGTAAAAGAAATATTATTAAATCTTAAATCACGCATTGAACAACATATATTAATAGTGAGAGACATCAATACTCCACTCTCAGCAATAAACAGGCCAATCAATCAAAAATTAAATCCTGAAATTATGGAGTTAACAGACCTTACAATATAATTAGATCTAGTAGATATCTACAGAATATTTGCCACAAACACAAAGAATATACCTTTTTATCAGGACCTCACTGAATTTTATCTAAAATTGACCATATATTCAGTCACAAAGTAAGTCCCAAAAGATACAAGAAATTTGAAATGACCCCCTGTATACTATCAGACTACCAGGGATTAAGGCTGGATTTCAATAGCAAAAATAACAGAAGCCCTACAAACTCATGGAAACTGAACAACTCTCTACTGAATGGCTACTGGGTCAAGGAAAAAAAAGAAAAAGAAATTAAAGACGTCCCAGAATTCAATAAGGATAAATGCACAACATACCCCAAGTTAGAGAACATGATGAAAGTGATGCTAAGAGGAAAGTTCATAGCATTGAAAGTTCATAGTGCTTCCATTAGACAAATTAAAAGCTCTAGAACAAAACCAAGAAGGCAGGAAATAATCAAACTCAAGACAGAAGCCAATGAAATAGCAATAAAGAGAAAAATACAAGAAAACCAAGGAAACAAGTTGGTTCTTTGAGAAAATCAACAAGATGGACAAACCCTTAGCCAAACTAACTAAATCCAGTGAGACAGTATCCAAATTACCAAAATTAGAAATTTTAAAAAGGCACGTAACCATAGACAATGAGAAAATTCAAGCAATCATTAGGTCTTACTTCAAAGTCCTATACTTTACAAAATTGGAAATTTTAAAATATCTAATAAAATAAATGAATAAATAAATAAATAAATAAATTATAAATATTTGCTACAAAAAAAGAAAGACATTAACAATTTTCTCAATAGATACTACCAACCAAAGTCAAATGAAAATCAGGTAAACAATTTAATAGACCTATAATCCCTAAGGAAATAGAGCAGTCGTTAAAAATCTCCCATCCAAATAAATAAATAAATAAAGACCAGGGCCAGATAGTTTCAACTAGACTTTCAGAGAGGAGGAACTGTGGGGCAGTGGTCTGTTCAGGCAACCTGGGCCTAGTCGAGCATAGATCTGGAATTCCTAAGCCCCAGTGGGCAATTTCTGCCTGCAAGGGATGGAAGGAGTTCGGCCATGACTCCTGGGTCCCTGCCTCCTGTTTCAGTCACAACCTCTCACAGCACCACCCCCACCCCCGCAGGAGATGTGTGTTTTGTCACACAGACAATGCCCCAAACTCCCAGTAGTCTAGCTGGACCCTACCCCAGTCATCTGACCACAGCCAGGCATGCACTGCCCCCACAGACTGACAGCTCTCCCTCATACAATATAATGGGCAGTTTACCCCCTCCTCTCTCTCTTGCTCTCCTCTCCTGCTCTTGATTCCTCTCCTGCTCTCCTGATCTCTTGCTTTCTTCCTCTCCTTTCTCTCTCTCTCCTTCTCTTCTCTTCTCCTTCCTCTCTTTCCTCTCCTTTCTTTCTCTCCACATGGCCAGCCTCTCTTCTCTTTCCTATAATAAAATATCTCATGATTATGCGTTGCCTCCTTTTAACTAACATGCAGCCCGAGGCATCAGCAGCAGAGAGACCACAGGCCTTCAAGGAACTACCAATATTCTATAATCTTTTCCACAAAATAGAAAAAGAATAAACATTGCTGAATTCATTTTATGAGGCCACAGTCACCCTGACACCTCAAATCTCACAAAGAGTCAACAAAGAAGCAAATTGCAGATCAACTTCCTCATGAACATTGGTGAAAAAATATTCACCAAAATACTTGAAAACTAGATCTAAGAACACATCAAAAATATCATCCATAATAATCAAGTAGGCTTCATGCCAGAGAGGCAGGGTGGGATGATTCAACAAACAAAGCTCTGGCAATGTAGTCAACCATATAAACAGGCTGAAAAAAGACCCACATGGTCATCTCATTAGATGCTGGAAAAGACTTTCACAAAATCCAACACCCCTTCATGATAAAAGTTCTGGAGAAATCAGAGATACAAGACACATGCCTAAACAAAATAAAGGCAATTTATAACAGGCCTATAACCAACATCAAACTGAATGAAAGAAGAGAAATTCAAAGCAATTCCACTAAAATCAGAAACAAGACAAGGCTGTTCACTTTCCCCATATCTCTTCAAAACAGCTAGAGCAATAAGACAACTAAAGGAGATCATGGGAATACAGATTGGAAAGGAAGAAGTCAAACATCTGCATTTCCAGATGACATGATAGCATTACATAAGCAACCTCAAAATTTTTTACCAGGGAACACCTTCAACGGTGTGGCTAGATACGAGGTTAACCCCACAAAATCAGTAGCCCTCCTATTTCCAAATGATAATGGGGTTCAGATAGAAACCAAAGAAACAACATCCTTATCAATAGCCATAATATATATATTATATATTATATAATATTATATAATAATATTATATTATATATATATATATTATATATATATATATAGTCTTGGGATAGCTTTAACCAAGCAAGTAAAAGACCTGTATGACAAAATTCTCAAATCTTTGAAGACAGAAATTGAAGAAGATATCAGAAGATGGAAAGAACTCCAATGTTCATGTATTGGTAGGGTTAACATAGGAAAATGACCACTTTACAAAAAAAAACCCAAAAAATAAAAAATAAGATTACTGTGTTTAGCCTTTTCATAATGTGGGTAACCCTCAAAAGTTAGGAAAGTCATGGTCTTATATGCAAAGTTATAAGCTACTATGTCGTCTTAAGCTGAGGCTGCCACTGAGTTGGACTAGAGCTCTGCTTTGCCAAATGAAACCCAAGGCGTAGAGACAGGAGACTTTCCCCTCCTTTCTTACATACACTCACAGGGTGTGCCTACTCCCTGCCTGTCTTCCCCTCATCTTCATTTTTTACCTCATTCCTTGTACTTATATGTCTCTGTCACATTATCTTGGCTGTTTTTAAGTGTTATCCATACTTGTAGTAGGTACATAATGCTACAACTACTTTTATTCCTGTTTCTCAATAAGTGAATAAACTCAAAACCAAGAGGTTTTGCATTTTTGTATTTATTTACTTACTCATTTGTATACATAATATATAGGGTATAATGTGTTATGTATAATGAATGATCTGATGTATAATATATAATATGCATATAGCATATAACATATAACATAGACTATATAGTATATAACATATAATGTATAACATAGTATATATTCTTTTCTTTAAGGTAATTTTATTTTATTTGTGAAACTGGCAAATTGTATGTATTTATTATGTCCATCATCATATTGCAAAGTATCTATTACATTAAGACTTTTTAAAATAAATTAACTTATTACATCCTGACAGCAATTTCCTCTCCCTCCTTGCTTCCCAGTGGCCTATCCCCCCATCTGATGTAATTTGGTGACCAAATTCTAAGAAACAAATATAAAACTAAAGTAATCAATCCAATGTTGTATTTGACTAGAAAAAGAGAAAAATTTGTGTAATTAAACAGAGATTCCAGAAATGGGCAAATATACAAATGCTCAATTGTTTCAGCATACATAGTTCAATGGTGCTAATTACATAGATAAACAAAGGAGAAGGAGAAACAAGTGTCCCGAGCAATGCAAATAATTAATATGAAAGTAATTATTTGATATGTATATTTGATTTGTGAATATACATATTAAATATGCATATCAGACCCAATCTTGTGAGTATATAGCTAATTTATCAGCCACGGTAACTGCATTTCAAGTTCTTAGTAACTAACAGAACTAAGTCTGAATACTGGACTGGGCGAATGGAAAATTCTCTTATTAGGGATGCTCTAAGAGATACATCATTCTGTTTTTGAAGCATGGACAACCTAATATTTATTAGACAGCACACAGAAACCACCACCAGTAACTGTAAAACTGACAAGTTGGAGTTTCTCAAAATTAACATCCTTGCTCATAAAAAATGCTGCAAAGAGGGTCAACGGACCACATTTCGACTCAGGTACAGTAACTACGCACATCCTAAGGAAAGCTTTTGTAAAGTAAAGGGCTCCTCTGCAAAGCATAGCAACCAAGTCTCTAATTGTGGAGGGAAGGTGTGAACACACAGTCACTAAGGAGGTTATAAAAGCGACAAAAATATTCAACAAACACAAAACTCCTATCATCAATCATTGGGAAGGCGAATATGAAAAACAGAAAGACACCTGGGGCAGAAATGAAGGTGAAATGATATGCCCTGGTGCTGATGAGAGAGTCCAGCCTCCAAAGGGCCTGGTAAGTGGCGTTGAGAGTGCAAAATGGCAGTCATCTCGGAAGAGTGTTTAGAGTTGTCTTATTTGGTGAACATGTCAGAATATGTTATGGCTATGAACTCACTGTGGACCCACAGCTTCAGTCACATGATTTCACATGATTTCATGATTAGTCAAACAAAATCATGGTGCCGGTGTGATAGTAGTACGCGGGTCATTCTCAGAACCTTATGAATATTAGGCTCAGACGGTAAAACAACCTAAATGCCACCCAATGAGAGAATAAATTAAATTTGCTACATCTGTGCAGTGTCATGCGACTGAGAAATAAAGGGAGACAAACTGTTCATACACTTAGCAGCATAGATGACTCTCAAAACGGTCCTGAAAAATAAAAAGCCAACCCCCAAAGACCAAACACTTTATTTAATTATAAAGGAGGTAAAATTTATCTATGGCAATACATTTTTATTGGCTATTTTATTTATTTACATTTAAAATGCCCCCCTTCTTGGTTTCCCCTCTGAAAACCTCCTAAACCCCCACCCTATCCCTCTCTCCATTGCCTCTATGAGGGTACTCCGCCAGCCATACCCCATTCCTGCCTCACTGCTCTAGTGTCCCTTTATGCTGGAGTATCAACCCTCCACAGGACCAAGAGCCTCCCCTCCCATTGATTCCAGATAAAGCAATTTTCTGCTACATGTGTAACTAGAACCATGGGTCCCCCCATGTGTACTCTTTGGTTGGTGGTTTAAGCCCTCAGAGCTCTGGGTGGTCTAGTGAGTTGATATTGTTATTCCTCCTACAGGGTTGCAATCCCCTTCAGCTCCTTCAGTTCTTCCCCTAAGTTTTCTTTTGGGATCCCCAGACTGAGTCCTATGGATCTGTACTGGTAGCAGATTCTCTCAGGAGATCACTATACCAGGATCCTGTCTGCAAGAACTTCTTGGCATCAGAATAGTGTTGGGGTTTGGAGTCTGCAGGTATGATGGATCCCTACATGGGACAATCTCTGGATGCCCTTTCCTTCAGTCTCTGCTCCATTTCTGTCTCTGTATTCCCTTTAAATAAGAACAATTCTGGGTAAAAAATTTAGAGATGGGTGGGTGGACACATCCTTCAACTGGGGACCATGTCTATCTACTGGAAATGGTCTCTGCAGGCTTTCTCTCCCCTTTGTTGGGAATTTCGGCTAATATTAGATCCGTGGAATAGAATTGAAGACCCAGAAATAAACCCACACATCTATGGTCACCTATCCTATGACAAAGAAGCCAAAACCATCCAGTGGAAAAACTATCCAGTGGACAGCATATTCAGCAAGTGGTGCTGGCTCAAATGTCAGTCAGCATGTAGAAGAATGCAAATTGATCCAAAAGCTCAAGTCCAAGTGGATCAAGGACCTCCACATAAAACCAGATACACTGAATCTAATGGAAGAGAAAGTGGGAAATGGCCTTTGACACATGGGCCCAGAAGAAAATTTCCTGAACAGAACACTAATGGCTCAGTCTCTAAGATCAACTACTGACAAATGGGATCTCATAAAATTGCAAAGCTTCTGTAAGGCAAAGGACACTGTCAATAGGACAAAACTGCAACCCACAGATTGGGAAAAGATCTTTACCAACCCTTTACCTGATAGAGGGCTAATATCCAAAATATGCAAAGGACTCAAATAATTAGATTCCAGAGAATCAAATAACCCTATTAAAAATAGGGTACAGAGCTAAACAAAGAATTCTCAACTGAAGAATCTTGAATGGCCAAGGAACACATAAAGAAATGTTCAACATCCTTAGTCATCAGGGAAATGCAGATCAAAATGACCCCGAGTTTCCACCTCACACCAGTCAGAATGGCTAAGATAAAAAAACTTAGATGACAGCAGCTGCTGATGAGCATATGGAGATGGATAAAGGGGTACACTCCTCTAATGCTGGTGGATTGCAAGCTGGTACAACCCTCTGGAAATCAGTCTGACCATTCCTCAGAAAATTGGAAATAGTACTACCTGAGGACCCAGCTATACCATTCCTAAGCATATACCAAAAAGATAATTCAACATATAACAAGGAAATATGATCCACTATATTCATAGCAATGTTATTTTTAATAGCTAGAATCTAGAAACAACCCAGATGTCCTTCAACAGAAAAGTGGATGAAAATATGGAACATTTACACAATGGAGTACTACTCAGCTATTAAAAACAATGACTTCATGAAATTTGCAGGCAAATGAATAGAACTAGAAAATATCATCCTGAGTGAGGTAACATAAAAGGACACACATGGCATGTACTCACTGATAAGTGGATATTAGACCAAAAGCTCAGAATAGCCATGGTACAACTCTCAGGCCATATGAAGTTTAAGAAGAAAGACCAAAGTGTGGATGCTTCAGTCCTACTTAGAAGGGGGAACAAAATAATCATGAGAGGTACAGGGTGGGAGGGACCTGGGAGGGATAGTGGAGGAAGAGGGAAAAAGTGGGCAGGATCAGGTATGGGAAGAGACAGGAGAGAAGTACAGAGGGTCAAGAAATTGAACAGAGATATGTAGCAGTGGGTGATGGGGAACTGGAGGCAGCCACTAGAAAGTCCCAGATGCCAGAGAAGCAAAAGGCTCCCAGGACCCAATAGGAATGACATGAGCAATAAATTAATTTCAAATGTTTACCTATAGGTAGAGATAGATATTGACTGGGAAGAGTACTTGTAGATACTCTTGAAAGACAGAAATAATATTTTATGTCTTATTTGGGGTGATAATCTCATGGGTCAACTGTATTAAAACAGTGTGTGTGTTTTACTGCACAGAAACCAATGCTGAATAAAACCTTTTGAAGGAAGTTTAAAAAACAGGGAGGGGGGTCTGTGTGGTTAAAGTTGTTTTCTAAATGTGCCAGCAAAGACTATTGCTCTAAGTCTGTTTGCCTCCCTTACAATCCCACATCCTAATAGGGAGTGTTCCCTTGTCAAGTTCCATATGGAACCTCCCTAATCTCCCAATATTTTTCTAACCTACCTTAACCTGAGACATGACTCCTCTATCTTTGGTTTTCAGACATTCAGTCACAACATAGAGTCTGCAAACTCATCATGTCTCACAAATACAACTAGAGCCTTTCTTGTTCCAACAGCAGCCAACTCCACTATACAGCAGTCAACTCAGAAATCATACATTTACTTTCTCATTCTGGGCTTCTAACCTACATTCAGACATCGGCAGAAGTCTTAAAGGCTGTCATCAACAGATTTCTACTCTGTTACATTATAGAAACCTAATAATAAATACACAATCATGCTTGAACATCCACTTTGCATTTGTTTTATTTACTATTTCATAGCTAGGAATTTCTTTTTGTTTTCCTGTGTCCTGGATATGCTCAAACACATATTGACACCAAGGATATTGCTATGGAGACCAAAAGCAACTGCACTGAGACCTGCAGTCATGTAATTTTAAAAATCCTAAAGCAAAGGATAAGGGCTTGCTGGGATCCTAGTCACACTGAGGCACTATTAAACTGAATAGAGCAGTAAGTCTTGAACTAAGGCGTGATTATCTCAGTGTATAGCTGGAGTAATAAAGCATTTTTTCTTTAAAGATCTGATTATCAGAATATGGAGCATAGTGTTTCTTTGATATTAAAAAATCAAGTCTGAATTTGCCATGTTTAATCACTACATCAAAGAACTTCATAGTTACACAGAGTCTTCATGAATTCAGTTATTCACAAAATAGTCACTGCTGAGCATTATATTATACTGATGTTACTTTATAACTTATTCATGAAACAAATCCCTAAATACTCATAGCCAAAATTTTAATTGCCCTCAATACAAGTATTGATGTATTACTCTTTAAATCAACTTGTTATTTAAAAATAGTCATTTCACATCACAGCTGACTGTCATGCTATTTAATTCATAAATAACTTTAAAATATTATGAACAAAATGCACCTGTGTGAAAGAAACAACATTGTAATTATTGGCTAAAATAGTTAACTTGAAATAGAAAATTTAAGATTTTAAATATATTGCTAGACTGTTTCATATTAGGGATGGGAAATGACTCTTTTTTTCTTTGTGTACATCATGGCCATTAGTAGACTGATAATTTTAACTGGAAAGTCAAGGCAAAAGTGAATAAAAAACTAAAGTTTTCCTATTAAAAGGTTACAGATTATCCTCTGTATGGGTAGCTGTTGTACATTAAGAAAAAATGTAACAACTGTGCTACACAGACACAAACATTAGGACTTCTGGTCCTAAATGACATAGCCCTTCTCCTCTGCTCCATCATCTGTCACATCTCATTTGCTATTATGAAAATGTTTCTCCTCCTTTTCTTCCTCCTCCTCTAGCTCCTCCTTCACCTCCATCTCTCCCTCCTCATGCTCCTCCACCTCCTCCTTCATCACAAGTTTCTTGTTTAACTATGTATGAACCCCTTCCTCCTCTTTCTCAAGTCTGAGATGGCTCCACCTTCAACCTTACATTTTTTTCTGTTCTCCATATCTTTTAAGTGTCAGGGCCTGTGTGTCCTACACCTGCTAAGCACTACCTATATTATATTTAATGAAACCTTTAACATCTCTACATCTACATTTTTTCCTTTATTATGTGGTCATGTGTAGCTTATGGAGTTGATGATTATATTCTTGCATAATGTGCAAGGTTTTGTTTTTGTTTTTGTTTTGTTTTGTTTCTCTGTATAGCCCTAGCTGTCCTGGAACTCACTCTGTAGACCAGGCTGGCCTCAAACTCAGAAATCTGCCTGTCTCTGCCTCCAAAGTGCTGGGATTAAAGGTGTGTGCCACCACTGCTTGGCAATGTGCAAGGTTTTGAAACTGAAAACTATTCCCCGTTTCTGCTATTTACTCATCGACAGTGGACACTAAGCTTGGGTAGCAGAGCACAGGTATTCCACTGTGTTCATAGTAGCCTTATTTGTGATAGCCAGAAGCTGGAAACTGCCAAGATGTCCCAGGACAGAAGAATGGATACAGAAAATGTGGTTCATTTACACAATGGAATAAACTCAGCTATTAAAAATGAAGACATTCTGAGTTTTGCAGGCAAATGGATGGGACAAGAAAATACCATTCTGAGTGAGGTAACTCAGGCCCAAAAGGACATGCATTGTACGTACTCACAAATAAATGAATATTAGCCACAAAGAAAGGCACAGAATACCCAAGATACAGTCCACAGAACTCAAAAATGTCAACAAGCTGAAATGCCCAAGTGAGGACACCTCAGTCCCACTTGGGAGAGAGAAGAAAGCTATCATAAGTGGGGAGGAAGGGAGGGATGTGGGAGGGAAAGTGGACAGGAGAGGCATTGGAGGAGAAAGGGAAACCTGATCTGATATTGGGTGAGGGAAATGGACTGGAGCCAGCAGAAAGAATGAAAACAGGCAACCTAGGGAGATAGGAAGTTCGAGGGATCCTCCAGAAAGCACCAGAGACCTGGGAGGTAAGAGACTATCAGGATTCAAAGGGAGGAACCTTAGATGAAATGCCCAACAGTAGGGAGAGGGAACTTATAGAGACTACCTCCAGCAGGAAGACAGGAATCAACTGAGGGATGGGGTTGCCATCCCACAGTCACACTGATCAAAAATGACCTCAGAAGACAGTGACAAAGTGTAGGCCAGATATGTTAATTTCTATACCAAAGTCATGTCAAGCAGAAGAATAGCAAGCAGCTACACTTGGAGTTGTACAAAGAACTATGAGAAAACTTTAGAAATGTCTCATGATTTAAAGCTAATATGTGCTCTAAATAGTCAATAATCTCTCAGTTTTATAGAGATAGACGATAGAGATAGAGATGATATAGACAGAGATGTTATAGATATATGTACAGATATTGATACAAATACAGCTAGAGATAAATGAAACTGTCCCGCAGTTTCATGAACCGGGTTCTGCCTCGACCGAAGGGAGAAAGGAGACCTGAAACACAGAGTTCAAGAACAAAAGGACACGAAGCCAAGTTGAGGGTTTACAATCAAGGCTCGCCTTTACTTTGGGGGTTCAGCATTTATATACAAGAGAGCAAAACTGAATCTCTAGGTTACAATGACATTTGAATAACTTAAGGAATTCGGGAGGAGTCAGGAAGAGTCCGAACAAAGTCAAGGGGGAAGTCCAAGGGAAGCTGGCTGCTGGGCTGAAGGTGGAGACTCGGCGTCCCGCAAGTCTCCACTCGGGGGAGTGGCTAGAGGCACAGTCCACAGTGGGGGAGGAGGTCAACAACAGATGTCCTCAGGCTGTATACATGCCAGCCAGCAGGCATAGTTTCCTCTGGAATCCTCGAAGGCGGAACTCAGAGTAGTGAGCCTTTGTTTCAGGCACAGCAGGCATGAGTTGAGTCTCGCAAGCTCCGGTGTCTTGCAGCTGAGGGACCCAACAGATAAATATAGGTGTTTATTTAGATATAGGTATAGATGTATAGATAGATATAGATGTAGAAATAGATATAGGTATAGATAGATTCTATATATAGTTTATTTTAAACCAATCAAAGCATAATTCAATCACATGCATACTCTACATTATTCACACATACAAGTACTTTTGTAAAAGTGGATAAATATAAGTATATTTGTATTCCACCCAATATACAAACAAAAACTTTATACATATCAAATAAAGAAAATCTAACTAAAACAAGGACAATAGAGAATTGGCACATGTGCTTTCTGGACTCATTACTATGATATTCTGTGAGTTAAAGTACTATTAACTAATAGATATCCTTTGTATCTTTGTGAGTCTTCACTCAAATCTTAGCCGTTATCATTGAGGAATTTCTGTTAGCAGCATATAATAAAGGTTCAGAGCACAGTTGTGCAGAACTCTAAAATGTGTTGACTGTAATGTACTTTAAAAAAATCTTTATAGCACAATTGAACTATCAGTCAAAGAAAACAATTTTAGTCCAGAAGTAAGAAATAAATACAACAGGGATAAACTGGCCCTAGAGACAGGCACAGCCTTAATAATATCAGATAAAGCTTTCTAGCCTTGAGCCTGTATTTTAAAATATATGGAACAAAATCAAGAGGGGAGTAAAAGCCTGGACCAGTGTGAGACCCCACATAAAGCTGAGTCCTGAAGGATGAGACATCAATGAGTGGACCTCAAATTACCCACCCTGTAAACATTTTTATGCCTTGGTTATAAGTGAAGAAGATAAAGAAAAAAGTGACAAAATGACTCTCCTCTGAAAGTCTATAAATACAATTCTACAATCATATTCCATGTGCAACCTGGGGAAGAATCCTACTTAAAAACTGAGAAGTGAGCTTAGATTGCTGTACAACTTCAGCATCCATTAGTAAGAAGGAACATTACTTCTTGATGTTATATCAAATCACATAGAATTTTTACTTTATACAGTTCAAAAGAATGCAGGCTTACAATCAAAACTCACCAATTACACACACACAAACATACACACACACACACACACACATACACATGTGTGTGTCCACATGCATATACACAAAGCCACTGGGAGGCATGGTAATCCCAATATCAGACCTGCAAAGACCATATGGTCTGGCTCTAATAGATACCAAATAGAAATAAATATGTTTACAGAGATAAAAGAAAAGATTAAAGGCTTAAAAATTACTATTGATATTGATCAGGAGATCTGAAAAAGAACCAATTTGAATAGATATTAAAAGCAGCAAACAAGTAAAAGAGTAGTTCAAAAGCCTTTAACAGAATTTCTGAATCAGAAAATAATTTGAGTAAATTTCATAATATTCATAGTAATAATTTGAGTATTTATATGCATTTATTTAGTATTTGTTTTTAGTATTTATATTCATGATGTGTTCTAAATTTGCCCATTCAGCTCTTTGGTGAACACTTTGGCTATTGGTCCTACAGAAGGTAGAAAGGAGAGCCAAGAAAATAGAAATTGAACCATTTTCTAAAAGAGGTCTGTTGTAAGGGCAACAGCTTGTTTACTATGAGATATACTAAATTTA
Source organism: Mastomys coucha (assembly GCF_008632895.1). Classification (NCBI taxonomy): domain Eukaryota; kingdom Metazoa; phylum Chordata; class Mammalia; order Rodentia; family Muridae; genus Mastomys; species Mastomys coucha. The sequence goes on from NW_022196899.1 coordinate 4,055,054, forward strand.
CAGGATTCAAGAAGGCAAGATTGCATTGAACAGCATCAAGTTTATATGTTTGAAGTAAACATTCCTGATCTCCAATAGAGTTATATTTAGAAAATTCAAGCTAATTACTCAAGCTATTTACTGTAAAACCTATCTTCCAAGACATCATTATTACATGTGACAGAATGTATTCTATAGCCAAAAAAAAAAAAATGGTAGATGTAACAAGAAACTAATGTCAATAGCAAGATTCCTGGGGTGCTGAGGACATAGGTTAGCCAGTTAAATGTTTATCCAAACATGAGGACCTGCACTGGATCCCCAATACCCACATAAAAAGTAAAGCATGATGACATGTGTTTATAATCTCAGCAATGAAGAGATGGAGACATGTGGGTACCAGGTGCTTGCTGGCCCACCAGCACAGTCCACTCTGGCTCAGACAAGGTGGACAGATACAGAACCTGAAGATGACCTCACATACAAACACACACACACACAGAGAGAGAGAGAGAGAGAGAGAGAGAGAGAGAGAGAGAGAGAGAGGGACTACTGATGGCTATCAGATTATTTTTATGATTATTATTATTTTAAAACACAATCATACAGGTAAGGTCTATGCTCAGCACCATCAGATGCAACCACATCTTAAAGATAATAAAATTCATAACCTGAGAGATGCAAAGTACATCAGTAAGTCAGTACACCAGACAGCAGAGCTTGAGGTGAACCTTGGAGATTGGGTCTGAGAAATATAAACATCAAGCCAGCCACAAAATCTTTGACTACAGTCTATCCTAATGGCAAAATAGGCCATGGCAGTGGTTGCACAAAGCTTGTAGGAGTAACCAACTGACTGAAGGACCACTCCATGAGGTGGAACCTGATACTGCTTGAGTTACCAAGAACCAAGACACGAGATAACCCAGAGACCTGGGGTAAAACCAAATGCTATTGATTTTTTTAAATAAATAACAATAAAATGACTCCTAAGAATATACTACTCTGCTCAGATCAACATCTTATTAGGAAAGCTTCCCCCTACAACAGATGAGGACAAATTCTGGCAGTCATTTCTCAGAAAGATATTACTTTGGAACACACAACTCAAAATAGGATGCCTGCATGAAATCTCTCACCTCATAACTCAGGGAACCCCTTAGAAAAGGAGGCATAAAGAGTGTAGATCCGGAGAGGATGAAGGACACCAAGAGAACAAGGCTCTCTAAGTCAAGTGAGCAAAGCTCAGATTAAACTCACAGAGAGTGAAGCAGAGTGCACAAAACCACATAGGTGTGCTCCAAGACCTCTGAGTACATATTGTAGCTTTCTACTTAGTATTTTTTTGGAGGGGAGTCCTGAATGTGTGAACAAATAAGTCCCTAGCGCTTGTGCCTTCTCTCCAGGTTGGTTTGCTTCTGTTGGTTTTACTTGCCAACTTCAATATGAATATGAATGGCTTCAATATGGCTTCTGTTTTATCTTATACTTTATTTTGTTATGCTTGGTTGTTGTCCTCTTAGAAGCCTGTTGTTTTTCTAATGAAAGAAATAGATTGCATCTAGGAGGGAGAGGAGGTGGAAAGGAACTGGGAGAAACGGGGAGGGGAACTGTAAAGAATATATTCTATGAGAAAGAATCTACTTTTAAAGGGGGGAAGGCAAAATTGCTCCTTTAAAAAAATAGACAAGACAGCTCTTGAAAACACAATGAAAAGCATCAGAAGTCCATTCATCTATTTCATAATATCCTGACTTAAAAAGTTGAAATGCTGGACAAATCCCTAGGTAAGAATAGGAAAAGCTCATGAACTTTATGGGGAAACTCATAGGTCTGGAGAAAGTAAAAGAGTAAGGCAGGTACTAAAGCCAAATGAGCTGATGGATATGAATCACTGATCCAAGAAGCTGATTAAAATGTTAATTCTTTTTTCCTTCAGTTTTTAAATGCTATTTGGAGCATTAAACATGATAGAAGTAGAAAAAAATTCTTATGAGGTGCTCTATGAAAGGAAATTATGACAAGTTGATTAGACAGGAACCATTCCATCTCCAAGGGAGAATACGCAGCATAACTTGCTCCATAGAATGAATTGGGTAGTGTTCCTTCTGTTTCTATTTTGTGGAACAGTTTGAAGAGTATTGGTATTAGGTCTTCTTTGAAGGTCTGATAGAACTCTGCACTAAACCCATCTGGGACTGGGCATAGTTTGGTTGGGAGACTACTTCTATTTCTATAGAGGCTATGGGGCTGTTTAGATAGTTTATCTGATCCTGGTTTAAATTTGGTGTTGTATTTGTCTAGAAAATTGTCCATTTCATCCAGATTTTTCAGTTTTGTTGAATATAGGCTTTTGTAGTAGAATCTATTGGTATTTTGAATTTTCTCAGTTTCTGTTATTACATCTCCCTCTTCATTACTGATTTTGTTAATTTGGATACTGTCTCTGTACCTTCTGGTTATTCTGGCTAAGGGATTATCTATGTTGTTGATTTTTCAAAGAACCAGCTGCTGGTTTTGTTCATTCTTTGTAGAGTTCTTTTTGTTTCTAATTGATTGATTTCAGCCCTGAGTTTGATTATTTCCTGCCATCTACTCCTCTTGGGTGTATTTGCTTCATTTTGTTCTAGAGCTTTCAGGAGCGTGGTTAAACTGCCAGTATATGCTATCTCCTGTTTCTTTTTGGAGTCCCTCAGAGCTATGAGTTTTCTTCTGAACACTCATTTCATTGTGTCCCACAAGTTTGGGTATGCTGTGCCTTCATTTTCATTAAATTCTAAAGTCTCACATTTCTTCTTTTTTTGTTGTTTTTTGTTTGTTTGTTTGTTTGTTTTTGTTTTTCGAGACAGGGTTTCTCTGTATAGCGCTGGCTGTCCTGGAACTCACTCTTTGATCAGGCTGGTCTTGAACTCAGAAATCCACCTGCCTCTGCCTCACAAGTGCTGGGATTAAAGGTGTATGCCACCATTGCCCAGCAGTTAATTTCTTTCATTTCTTCCTTGAACAAGTTATGATTGAGTAAGGACTTGTTCAGCTTTCATGTGTATGTGGGCTTTCTGTTGTTTTTGTTGTTATTGAAGACCAGCCTTTGTCTGTGGTAATCTGATAGGATGCATGGGATTATTTCAGTCTTCTTGTAACTGTTGAGCCCTGCTTTGTGACCAATCATACGGTCAGTTTTGGAGAAGGTACCATGAGGTACTGAGAAGAAGGTACATTCTGATATATTAAAAGATTATAAATGTGACAGAAAGGGGAAGATAGACAGGACAAACACATACATCGGTTTCATGATGGGAAACTCAGAACAGTGAAAAGATAGTAATAAAAGAAATAACAAGGAGAAAATTCCTAGAAATAGTTACAGATATCACTTCTAAGACATCAGAAGTTCCAGAAATCATAAGTTAGATAAATTGAAAGCTCACTGTAGGGTTTTCCTAATACCAAACACAAAGACCATGAACGAATATTTTCTAAAGAATCTGAAGGGAAACAAAACATTGTGCAAGAAATGAAAAGCTGAACTCTGGTCATTAAAACTATAAGAAAGGGACTGCAGAGAAGGTGCAGTGGGAGATGTGCTTGGTGTACAAGATTGTAGACCTGTGTATAAACTGGGCATAGCATTCCACTTCTCTACGGGGGACTTTCAAACATGATAGCATCTTACGGCTATCAAAAAAAAAAATGACTTTAAAGAAAAAAAAGCGACAAATAACAGAAAAATAAGGAAAAAGGAATCTACCATAGCACTAACTTTTAAACTCAATTATAGCAGTGTCTAGTAAACTGTGCAAAGAAATAGCCATAAGCTAATGAAGGCTGGGGGGATGGCTCAGTGGGTAAGGAAGGGTATTTGTTGCCTGGGCACGAGGATCTCAGTTCAAAGTCAAACATGGCCACAGGGACGCCTAGAGCCACAGTACTATGGGACAGACACAGGAGGAGCATTAGAGCTTACTGCTACCAACCTAGCTGCGAGTTCATTGTGACTCCTTGTCTCAAGGGTGTAAAGCATCAGACAACATACAGGACATGCAATGTCTGTGGCTTTATGGTCATACACAGGCATGCTCAGGAGGCACATACATTTACATACAACACATGGATGTGCAGAGAGAGAATGAGGGAGAGACAGACAGACAGAGAGAGAGAGAGAGAGAGAGAATTTATTCCTATTAATAACAATATTTCAAATAAAACATTTTATTGTGGGGGGAGTCTCAAAATGTAGCCTGGATTGGTCTTGGATTCAGTGAGTCACCCCCCCACACACACACACCATAGAATGTTGGGATTGTAGGAACATGAGTTACAAATTTTAAAGAATTTTTCATATGAATATACATACACTAGGAATTCATTAGGTAATAGTTGAGAGTGTATTAGGACCACAAAATAATAATACAGAGTAAATGAATTACATTTGGTATGTACCAAAAAGAATAATTCTGAAGGAGAAAAGAATAAACTTAAAGTAATTCTAGAAAGATATACAGATTCAATACATAAATGTTTTAAAATTGGACACAGTGAATAATATATTAAATGCAAATATTTGCATTAAAATAAAGGATAAAATAAGCAGAAAATCATTTTTGCATGAATCTAGGGTAGCAAGTTATTCTCTGTGGAAGGAAAATCCCACAGATTGTCTTCCTAGCTATCTCTAAATTGAGTCAAGTTGACACTGAAGATTGATCATCATGGTGCCCAAATGCTCACTGCAGCTGTTATTGTTGATAATATTAAACTAGTGGTACTATGAAAAATACACTTTTATGTCTGAGATACTGCACATTAATGCTTTTTAGAATGGATGTGCAGCAAGAGTCTAACATTAAAACAATCCTTAAAAGGCACCCGTGATTCTGAGGACTTTGTAGTCAGTATCCAACCCCACATGCCGAGCATTGCTTCCCACTGCACACAAATCCACCTCAAGTCATCCGTGATGCTTTAGTGTGCTCCCAGACAGTCTGACTTTGCAGCAAGAATATCACTCATAACCTGTCAGGACCAAGAATCTAATGATTTCCAAATATTTCTTCCCTTTTCCTCAAGTCTGGACCAAGAAGAGCATGAAGAATTAAACAAGTGGTCCTGATCACAATCTAACCCTTCCCCATCAAAAATTACATTATGAAAACATATGTAATTTCAAGTGTTCTACACAAGACTTTCCAAAACGTGCTAAGTTTGGAATGTTTGCAGAGCATTAGAACCAATACAGATCTGAACCAAAAGTGGGAATCTACTACAAACACCTGGGAGGGGTTGAGGAGGGGAGAGGGGAAAGGAGAGGCCAGAATCAGGGACACATGCAAGGATGCTATGTTTTAAAACACATTTTGGATCCTCAAGCCCACAGAAGCCAGTCTCTATTTAAATTTATTCCATAGAAAAGGAAATGTATATTACAATATATTAGAAATCTTTTGACTGTGCGATAAAATATTTATCCTTCAGTATTTTAACATGACTAAGAATCACTGAGCTGCAAAGCCTGAGTTTCAAGCATTAAACATTTAGTGTGCTATTTTTATGCACACAATTTTGTCCTAGTTTCTAAGTATAATTGAGAAATTCTGCTTAATTATCTGTGTGCTTCTGTCTTTCATCCTGGTGTGTAAAACTGATAATGAAAAGAAAGCTGATGAGCCACATGGGAGCCTGGGCTGGAATCTAAGGCAAGGTGTTCTGCTGGCTTCACGAATTAAACAGCCATGTCAAGTCATAGAGAACTGGCATTGCGAAGGTCTGAAGACAAACCTGTCCTCCTCACAGAAGTCTGCTGTGACCACAGCATCAGAGCTGAGATCTTGCATTTCTCAGTTTTGACACCCCTACAGGATGCACTACACTTATTTGAGCTAAAATAGCAAGTGAAATGCAATCCTCTACTATAGACGTGCTGCCAGAACAGTCAGACCTACCATGTGCAGTCCTTGGTTGGTGGTTGAGACCCTGGG
>NW_022196899.1:4062423-4072771 GCF_008632895.1 Mastomys coucha
TAGGCACAGGGGAAAATTTCCTGAAGAGAACGCCAATAGCTTCTGCTCTAAGATCAAGAATTGACCAACTCAATTTTTATGTCAAATTAAGCAAGCTTTGTTTTCTGTTAGACCAGGTTATCTCCCTAAAGCATGGTTTGAAAATATAGCACTTAACATATTTAAAAGTGGGGCTAATATATTCAAAAACTGCAAGGCTAAGGCGTTTCCAAGGGTTTTTTGTTACATGGAAACTTGGTGGAACATCTAAAAATTATTTGGCAGAATATATTATCAGGGTGGAGATCAAGGTATAGAATGTGGAACATGTCAAATTCCTGAAAACGGGTCAAGACATAATCAACTTAAAGATTTACAGACAACAGGAATGAACTATTTTGACCTGGAAATAACATGGCTTCTAATCTTAAGATAGAGTCAAGTTGGTCTATCACCTCCAACTTAAACCAAACAAAAAGAAAGAGAAAGATCTCACAGGTGTCTGCTCCATTTGTGGATTGTAGTTCATTCCAGGTATAATTGAGTTGACAATCAAGAATAGCTATCACATCCCATAACATAATCACTTTGATTTTTAAAATAAGTAATACACTCAAAATATAATTTCTTATAGATCTCCAGTGTTCAAACACGATTTCAGGAAAACCATTAATCCCAATATAGCTGAGACTTTCTGAAAATAAAAGTCAGAATTCAGTGTCATAAAGAGAAATGGGTTGATAAATTCAAACCTGCTCACAGTAGTAAAATTAGGAAATGTATCAAGGTCCCTAACCTGGTGAAATATGTAAGTAAAGAACATCCCAGCAGTGTGTTGAATCCTCACTGAATATTCAGTGATTAGCAGAGAATCAGCAGGACTTTCTGCATTGATCTCCCTGAAGACAGAGATGAACAGTTAGCAAGAGGAAGGCATGAATCAAACCAATGAATGCATTCATTCGGTTCTCCAATACCAACAGGGCTTTTTAAAATGTCAAGAGAAAAGTATACTTTAATAAAACTACATAAAACTGTGCTGAAAAATTAATGTAGTACACCATATGCAAATAAACACCACATGAATAGAAAATTGAAATTAACTTCACGCATCATTAGACTTCGGGTGGGAAATCACAATGACAATTTTTATTTTCCTTTCAAATACAAATAAATGCCTTTACAGATACTCAATACATAATAGAGGTTAAAATTTTTAAGTCTAGCAATTTGCAGAGAATATGATATATGTTTGTGGTTATGTACATTTTTCCTCATGAGCCCCTGTCTTCTGGTTAGAGGGAGCACATTGAAATGAATCCATAACCTGGGTTAATGTAGTCTGATTTGGAAATTTAATAACCTCTTCAGGAAATAGTCTGTGTAGTATCCAAAGAGCCAAGTTTCTCATCTCTAAGAGATAACTTAGTATCTGGATGAGTAGAGAAGAGTGTGAGGTAAGGAGACCCAGGGAATGAGAGCATGCTACTGCATTCTTCTGATCTCTTGTTCATGTGGCCACTGCTTGACTTGCCGTGGTGCCTAGAAGCTGGGGTCTCTCTCCTCTATTCTCTCCTCCTTCTCTTCCCTTCTTTCCTTCTATTTCTTTCTTTTCCACCTCTCTCCCCGCCAAAAATTAGTCAACACTCTATCCAACCTGGTTCTCCACGACTACAAAACTCTGGGGTTCCCTTCTGTCGTCTGCCATTAAGAGTAAACACTGCACCAGACTGAGGGATACAAGGTGACACAATAACACATTCAAAATATAATTTGTTGTATATCTCCAATGTTAAAACAAAATTTCAGGAAAGCCATTAATCCCAGAAGATTAGCTGAAGAAAAACAATCCTCTGGGCCTTACCAACTCTGCACCACGAATAAAGTGGAGCCAGAAAAGTTGAGTAGGTTTTCTGCAGAACCCAAAAAAGGAATAAAATGCTGGAGCTTCAATTATTTATCTTTTTCACAGCTAGGATTGTGAATCTACCATCCTCAGTCAAGAAAGTGGAGTGAATGCATAACCCACTCAATGCCCACCTCCCTGTCATCACCCTAGGCTTGGGAAAGGCATGGGCTTTGCTGCCATGTCATGGTTTTGTTCTGATGAATGGAAGGGTTACCTCTCAGCTGTAGGATACTCCAGACCTAGTAACTGATGTGTTAAGGGTGGAAAACAACGAGACTGAAAAACCATCTCTCCATCATAGTCTGGTTTTTATATTACTTTTATTTTTTTTAATCCTCTTGTTCATGTCAGAAGTAATAATATGTCACTCTCTTTCTCTTCAGCATTCTTTGTAACAAAGTTTACTCCTCTTTCAAGCAGAAGACTGTCTCCACTTAAGTACAGCAGAGTTCCTAAGACACTAGAAGATAAAAACAGGTTAGTAATTTAAGAATCACACTCTTTATCATGGGTCATCCTTCCCCAAGATAAATGTCAATGTAGACAGCTATGCAAAGCTATCATTGTCTAAACACCTTTGTTAGACATGATTTCTTAAAGTAAAGGGGAGCTGGTACTGCTGTTGATTCTCAGTATATGTACATAATTATATAATCTCTTCTCTGGCAGTACCACAAAGAAAATAAGTCTCTAACTGTATATCAAATGTAATAGTTGTGTGTTAACAAAAATTGGTTTGCACAATGGATTAAATGGAAAAGTTTATTTAAAAATATATTTGGGGTAGGAAGAGATTTTTCAGGGGACAATGTAGCTATCTTTGAAAATTACAAGATATTTAGAAGCAGGAATGAAATTTGTTCCTTCTGGTTCCATGGAACAGAATGTAGACTAAGAAGAGTAAATAGAAGGAAATGTTTGAAGAATCAAGCTGTCTACACTGAATGAATGCCCTGATGCATTTGGAGTCAATGTTTGCATCCTAAGTAATGTTATTCAAACGGGGCTAGGAGACCACACTGCAGCAGTGGTCATCTGAGCACTCAAAGTCTGGGTTTTGTGCTTCTTAGACTATTAAAAGCTGAAAGCTACCAAACCAAAGGAACACAAATAATATCAACAACAAAAAAAAAGTCAAAGCCATTCTGGAATGACAATAACAGAGCCAATAAATAGGGAAAAAGGGAAATTATCTACTATGAGAGAAATAGATTAAATTATGGTTTATAACAAACTGGTATAAGTAAGCTCTGAAAAGGAAGACCCATCATATATCATCAAAAAATACTAAAATGAGAAGACTGGAAATCAATGCTTGCCTACTTTGGCAAAACAGAAAAGTGTTCTTAATATGAATTCTGCAATTGTGGAGGGAAAAGCTGCAAGGCACAAAGCTATCATAGTTCTTGTGTGTTCTCGTGATGTCATTTTTGAATACCTGCTTTATTGTATTAAATGTCAAGCAATATCACATTATATATTAATATATTTCCTCTCCTTCCAGAAGTGCTAACAGCTGCTTAGACAGGGACATTACTGGTACCTGTTGATAGGTACCTAACAACTAAGAACGGAGAGACGTTAAAAAGAAGTCTAAGCAGAGATGACCAGACAAGCAAGGCAGCAGTGGACTACGTCACTGGCTATCCTTGCCTCAATGTCACTATCTACAAGCCAACATGTTCAAGGAGAAACCGGGGAAAGGTCTGGTGTCTAACATCAAGAAACAGATCCCCCCAGAGCCTGGAAAGTCAATGAGCTTAAGCATTGTGAAGCAAGTGAACAGCTGAGGGACAGGAAAAAGAGGTTATGGACACTTGTGTTTACAAGGTGCTGGGCGTAGTGATAAGCACCTATGATGCTGGTTAGTCATGTCAGCTTCACCCACACTAGGTTCGTTTTCTCAGTTGAGAAAATCCTTCCATCAAACCAGCCAATAGGCATGTAATTCTGTGAGACAGTTTCTTGATTAATGATTGATGTAGGAGGATTCAGACTACTGTTTCTGGTGGCACCCCTGGCCAGATAGCAAAAAAAAAAAAAAAAAAAAAAAAAAAAAATGTCAAGCCAGGAAGCAGAGTTTCTCCACAGGCTCTGCTTCAGTCCATGTCTCCAAGTTTGGGCTCTGAGTTCCTGCCTTGACTTCCACTCATGACTGTAATCTGTAATCCATAGAAACCCTTGCCTACATGTTACCTTCCCCTTTCACTTCAGTCATCGGACTTCTGGTAGCCTCTGCTTGGGGGCTAACACCTGGGAGCTAAGCCAGATGCTCTCTGTTGACTGTCTTTGAAGAAGCTGCCTGACCACGCCCACCGCCTGAGTAAGATGGCCAGCCGACTGAAGATCTTCTGAACCTGGGGACTGTGGCACCTGAACTTTCTTTGTAGTGTAATCTAGAGACTTGTTTTCAGTTTCTCCTGTGACTATAAAAAAACCTGGTTTATTCTCAGTAAAGTGGAGCCTTGATTGAGATGCAACTTGGCTTCGTGTTTTCTCTTTGCATTTCAAACCCTTTATTTCAGGTCCTTTATTCCCTCCTGGCTGAGGAGAATCCCATTCATGAAACAGGCAGTTTCACCTACCCAAGTAGCCTTTGGTCATTGTACTTTGTCACAGCAATAAAACCCTAAGTAAGACACTTTTATACCATTAACTCATCAATCCCTTCACTTTTTCCTAATAGAAAAGTATGAATATCTAGTTACAGAAGATTTCAAAAGCCCAAAGAAGATGATTTCAGGTCCCAAAACTAATAACTGGTTCTAGAATAACTGGTTCAGAGTTTTGCTGTTCCATCACACTAGTAAAAAAGCATGAGCAGATAGAGCAGAGACATGTGATAGCAAAAGAGGGAAACAGGTAGAAAGAAAGGACCCAAGGAGCTGAAGGGTTTGCAGCCCCATAGAGGAACAACAATATGAACCAACCAGTACCCCCAGAGCTCCCAGGGACTAAACCACCAACCAAAGAGTACACATGGAGGGACTCATGGCTCCAGCCACATATGTAGCAGAGGACAGCCTTGTGGGACATCAATGAGGAGAGAGGCCCTTGGTCTCCTGAGAAGGCTTGATGCCCCAGTGTAGGGGAATGCCAGGACAGGGAAGCAGGAGTGGGTGGGTTAGTGAGGGGGGTGGGATAGGGGCTTTTCAGAGGGGAAACAAGGAAAGGGGATAACATTTGAAATGTAAATAAAGAAAATATCTAATAAAAATAACATGGTTCAATCAAGCTGGAATTGATAAGTAATGACGAGCAGGTTGGAGAGATGCTTAAGGATGGTAAGTGCTATCTAGTATCATAGCCAGATCATGTATTTACACTAAGACAGAAATCCAAGAGCCAGAAGTACAAGTACGGTGCAAGACAGCAGTTCAAAAGAAAGCAATAGTTTCCTTTATAAAAGAATCTCAAGCAAACTGTCCTTAACATGACAACGCTAACACTGTGGTCTTATTTTTAACTAGGAGTTTTCCATCTTTGAAGCTGACTGGAAAGGGGAGCCTTTGCCTCCTCCCAGCTTTCAATTTTTTTCCTTCATCTGCTCTGAAGTTCTTGCTCATGAGCTCCTGGATATCATGGTACATAAAGACACGTGACAGCTTATCAAAATTGTCTAGAAGCAGCTTGGAGAAAAACCTCTGGGCTTAACTTTAAGGACATTTGCAGAGAGTGTAAACTGAGATAGAAAGAACCACAGAATGTGGGTAGGACCATTTCATGGACTTGGTGTCCTAGATGTTAGAAGAAGCAAAGAAAGAAAAAGAGAGAGAGAGAAAGGAAGAAAGGAAGAAAGGAAGAAAGAAAGAAAGAAAAAGAGAGAGAGAGAGAGAGAAAGAGAGAGAAAGAAAAAAAGAAACAAAGAAAGAAAATTGGGTTGAGCACCCACTTTCATCCCTGTTTCCTGACTGTGCATGCAATGTGACCAGCTGTCTTAGGCTTCTGCCTCCTCCTCCATGACATATTTTGCTTTCAATGTGTGACCCTCCCTTCCTTAAATGGCTTTTGCTAGGCATTTTTCATTGCACCCCTCCCCCAAATAACTAATATAAGATGTAGGAACTGTAGTGAAAATATCTTGGATATTTTAGGAAGCAGCTACTCTGTTTATGACCCTAAATGATTCATGGTTCATTTCCACAAACAATCCACAAGGGTCCTCAGAGTGAGAGACCCCCATGTCACTGGTCTCCTCTAAACAAAACTAAAAAACGGATATAAGACAGAGCAGAGCAGGAGAAGATGGCCGTTTCTCTGATCTCCACAAGAGGTAAGACCAACAGGAGTGGATGTGGGAGCCTGGGAGACTAATTCACTCCACTACAGAGGATCAAAAGTCCACATTAAGCCATTTGCAGGAACCCACAGGGCCAAGTACTGGTATAAGCCTCCAAGTAGAAAGACCAGTGAACCTGGAATTCTGAGGTCCGAGGGCAGAGAATAGGGTATTCCAACTTCAGGAGAGAGAGAGAGCTTGGATGAGCTTAACTTCTCTTTATTCTTATTTATTCTACCTGCCCTGCCTACTCCTTAGATCCACCCATCTAACTTCCTTCCTCAGTCCACCAGTCTCCTCTAGAAACACACACACACACACACACACACACACACACACACACACACACACACACACTACCTTGGTGAACCTAATCAAAAAGCAAAAACACCTGGGTTCTCTTTCCAAGAGAAGACAGATGCATTCAGTGTTTATTGGGAATAAACAGTGCTTTGCCAGCTATGAGTCTTGCTTAATCCAGTCAGGGTGACACGGAATTAATCACTACAGTCTCTCACAGGCTGCAGCAATGCACGGGTAAGATTTAGAAATTTTTGTCAGCAGAAAGCCTTTTCTGCATTTAGACAAAAGACCTAGTTCGTTTTTTTTTTTTTTAATTGAAAGCATGGGAAACTGTCTTCAAATGAAACAACTAAAAGGATATGCTATGTAAGATTCTCTCAAAGAATATGATAATTAGCACAAATATGCTATAATTATAGTCTCAGGAACAGGTCTATTCAAAGCAGTCATTCACATACGTGATTATGCAGGGCAGCTAAGTAAGACAGACATAGGAAAGATTGTCAGTATGCAAATGTAATTCCTACTAGGCCATACAATTTATCAAATGGAATTAATCTACTGAAAGAAAACACAATTCCCCAAAACACAGCAAGCAGCACTTTCCTCAAACTCCTGACACAGTCTCTTCATTCATCATAATGCACTGTCCCTAATAATTCAAATGATTATTTTTAACCATTTTCCTTCTTATCATGTGGATAAAACTCATTTAAAATACATGCATTACTAAGAAAAAAGGTTAATATTGCCTTGCTTCTCCAGAGAGTCAAAACACCATGTTATCTTTGGAATATGTTCCTTGCCCTTTTTAAGGCCAAACTAATGCCTACAAAAGCATGGGAGTACACACTCATGTACAGATTTACGCGCATTTTCTCTCTGTCTTGGTGGCAATGCTGATAGTCACCATCACTCGGCTTTGTAGTTTAATGGCCTGTGATTGAAGTATAAATTGATCCTTCTTGAAGGCTTTCTTCAGACACCATGCTTAGCATCAAGACAAAGGGCTTGTGGCTTATCCAGATCGAGCTTAGCTCTGCTGACTCCCAAATGACTTTGTCAAAACATAACATGTGACTTCCATAATTAAATATTATTTCCATCAGAATGAAAAGGGCCTGAAGTTCCTATTTCTGTACCACTGGCTAAACGAAAATTGGTCTCTGTTTCAGAAAAACCATTTCCTGCCTTCCTTGTCTTACATTAAACTAGGGAGACCCAAGGAGGATCGAGCCAGCCCAAACCAGTCAGAGCTGAAAAACAAAGAGACGGAGGAGGCTTCAGCCTCAGCCTGTCATATTTGTTTTCTACTCCCAGGAGGCATGACTTTCACTGTAAATCCTCACCAGAATAAAAGCCTTAAAACACTGACATGGAGGGGGACTGGACTGCACAGCTCTAAGTATGGAGTAGAGCCTCTGCCTTTGCACAGTGATCACTTCTAAATAAACACGAACTTCATGTCAAGGCTCCTTCCATATTTCCAGGCTCACTTAAGCACACACAGGGCTACCCACAAAAAGAGAGCTATTTTTCAGCAAACGGAATAATCTTGAAAAAAAAATAATAACTGATGCTACAAGATGCCTGTACCTTCTAACAAGAACCCGTATGACCAGATTTGTTGTTTTAAAAACAAAATCCCAAATGTTTGATTTTCCAAATGAAGGTGAAGGAGCCAGAGGCTGTCTGTGGTGAAAGCCTGCCAGCTCGGAGAGGCAGAGAAAGCATGAACTTCCTATTCCACCCATGTCTCAGAAGGAAAAGCCCTTTTTTCCTCCAAGCTGTCTTAAATATCCTTCAACTCAAAAGCCCCTCCTTTTTCTTTCCTGGAATTTCATATGGTCACTCCCTGTCAAGTGGTTGCTTGCTCTCTTTAAAACTAAATCTCTTGGTTACTACACCGGGTCTAGTCACAATCTACTATTGTGAGAATTGTCCCTCTTACTAAATGACCTTTTCTTTGATGCGAGAGACTAGATTTTATCAGTTGTTCTTAGAATGTTCACCACAGGCACACGCATATAGAATTTGTTTCATAAACATTCACTGAATTAATAACAAGTAGATATTGATCCATAGACAATGAAAAGTCTTGAGCTGCTGTTGACTTTATTTAGGCCTTGTTACAGAAAGCTCTTGGGTTAAAGTTGTGTGCTAGCGCTGAGCTCTACCAAACTACTTGTTTATTGTATGAGTTGGTCTGATACTGCTTGTGTTCAAATGTTAAATACTTGGTTCCTCAAGTACTCAAGTGATGTCATGTGAGCCTTCTCCCTCATTTAACTGGTCAGTAATAGGCTAGAACCTGTGATTGGGCAGAAGAGGGAGAAAGACAGAATTGGAGGTTACAGAGATGAGAGAGAGGAGAGGAGGAAGCCACCAGGAGCTATGTGGCTAAGAGAAACAGCAAGTAACAAGGGTCATTTTAGCTGGAGAATAAGTTAGCATAGCCCTTGATCTGCCCAGTCTAAGCATATGGCCTTTAAATAAAATATCTGGATTGTGTGTCTTTTATACAGGCTTATTAGGATTATAAATTTTTACTACAGTTTACAATAAACACAAAGCTCTTTGTTTAAATGTATGTGCTAGGGCTGAGCCACACCATAACCAAGTTTTTCCATTCACAATCTTGGGGATCACAATGGGATCAAATGTCCTGCAACACAGAATTTGGGTACGATGGTTAATACTGGTTGTAAACCTAATTTCATTCATAACTATGTAGTGTATTATTACAGATACCTTTGGCTGGGTTTATTAGGATGAATCTAGAGATTTTTGACTATAAACAGAAGATCCACCCTACGTATGGTTAGCACCCATGAGCTAGAATCACAGAGAGAGTAAAAAGTGAAAGGAGGATGCCTGTTGGACACTAGCATTCTCTTTCTCTGCTTCCTAATCTGACTAGATACTAGACGCAGCGTCTCACTCCTGCTGCCTTGCCCTCCCCACCCTGACAGGCTGTACCTCCAATCCGCCAGCCTGAGTGAGCCTTTACTTTTAGTTGCTTCTTGTAGGTCATTAAAGTCACAGCAAGAGAAAAAGTAGTTCATACAACGAAGCATTACTCAAAGATAAAGAATATCACAACATGACAAATGAATTTGTTTCAGAATGTCATTGAAGCGTTCTGCTTTGCATTGTCTATGGATCGCTGCCCATTTTTTATTAATTGGGTGAATGTTCATTAAACCAATTCTATGTGTATGTGTCTGTGGTGAACATTCTAAGAACACCTGATGAATAAAATGCAGTCTCTAGCATCAAAGAGTAGGTCACTTAGTAAAAATGACAATTTTCTCAACGGTAGAACCTAGTGTAGTCAATAACAGATTTTTTTAGATATTTTCTTTATTTACAATATCTCCTTTCCCAGGTTCCCCTACAAAAATAAAAAATAAAATAAAATAAAATAAAATAAAAAAACTAAAACTAAAACAAACCCCTGTTCCCTCCCCCCCTCCCCCTGTTCACCACTCCACCCCCTCTTGCTCTCTGGCCCTGGCATTCCCCTACCCTGGGGCATAGAACCCCCACAGGGCCAAGAGCCTCTCCTTCCATTGATGAACAACTTGGCCATCCTCTGCAATACATATGCTGCTAGAGCCACTAGTCTCACCAGAGGAATGGATACAGAGAATGTGGTATATCTACACAATGGAGTACTACTCAGCTATTAAAAACAATCAATTTATGAAATTCTTAGGGAAATGGATGGACCTGGAGAATATCATCCTGAATGAGGTAACCCAATCACAAAAGAACACACATGGTATGCACTCTCTGATAAGTGGGTATTAGCTCTCTCCACCAGCCGAGCAAGATGCCCAAAGGAAAGAAGGCGAAGGGGAAGAAGGTGGCCCCGG
>NW_022196899.1:4073378-4091197 GCF_008632895.1 Mastomys coucha
AAATTGGGTTAAATGTACACTAATTTTTCTGTACATAAATATAATTACAAAGTTAAAAAAAAAAGTGGATATTAGCCCCAGAAGATCGGAATACACAAATTATAAACCACAAACCAAGAAGAAGGAAGACCAAAGTGTGGATACTTCATTCCTTCTTAAAAGGGAGAACAAAATACCCACGGAAGGAGTTGTAGAGACTAACTATGGAGCAGAGACTAAAGGAAGGACAATTCAGAAACTGCTCCACCTGGGAATCCTTCCCATATTCAATCATCAAACCCAGACACTATTGTGGATGACAGCAAGTGTTGGATGACTGGAGCCTGATATAGCTGTCTCCTAAGAGGCTCTGACAGTGCTGGACTAATACAGAAGTAGAGGCTCACAGCCATCCATTGGACTGAGTACAGGGTCCCCAATGACGGAGCTAGAGAAAGATATTTATTTTTATAAAGATAGTTGACTGAAAACATCTTGTGTGTAGGAAGAGCAGTGGAATGAAAGGACCTCAAACTCCAGGCTCACTCACAGCTTAGTCCCTGGTGCCTTATTGGGGGTGAGCATGAAGTCCTTTGGATTCAGTTCATTTTCTCCAGAAAAGAATGACCACTCTTCTCCTCAGTTTTGCCTTAGATCAAATGAAACATTTTCAAAGTACTTAGAGACAGAATGGTTATTGTCATTAATTTTAAGTGTTAACTTAAGTAAATCATGGCTCAAGTCAATGAAGTCTGTATCTGTAATGTGTCTTCTAGAAAAAAAAGTAGCATTTGATTTAGTGGACTAGGTAAGGAAGACTGCTCTTGCCTATGCTGGGTGAACATTAGCTAATATACTGAGGACCTTAAAGAATAAAACCTCTATCATTTTTTTCCTGCCTCACTGTTGACTAGAGTAGCTCATCTTGTCTCATTCTGCCCTCAGACTAGGATTTACAGTACCAATCAGTGGCTCCCCTGGCTCTCAGATCTTTACACTACAGGATTTTCCGTGCCTCCAGTTTATAGATGGCAGGTTGTGGGCATGCTCAGCCTCTGTAGTTACCTGAGCCAGTTCCTGAAAATAAAAATGTGGATAGGTGGAAGGATGGGTGGAAGGGTGGGTAAGTGGATGGATGGATGATGGATGTGTAATGAATGGGTGAATGGGTAGAAGGGTGGATGGATGGATGGGTGGATGGATGATGGATGGATGGATAAATGGATGATAGACAGATGGGTGGATGGGTAGGTGAATGGATGGATAATGGATGGATAATGAATGGATGGATGGGTGAAAGAGTAGGTGGATAGATGGATGGGTAATGAATGGATGGATGGGTAGAAGGATAGGTAGATGGATGGATAGATGGATGATGGATGTATGATAGACAGATAGATGATGGATGACAATGAATGGATAGATGGGTGGAAGGGTGGGTAGGTGGATAGGTGGGTAGATGGATGGATGAGTGAATGGGTGGGTGGAAAGGTAGTTAGATGAGTGGGTGGATGGGTGGATGGGTGGGTGGATGGGTGGATGGGTGGATGGGTGAGTGGATGGGTGGATGGGTGGGTAGATGGATGGATGACGGGTGGGTAATAAATAGATGGATTGATACATACGAAATAGATATGAATACAAATTGTGGGATACAAGCATAGAATTCCCTTTTACTTGTTCTGATTTTCTGGAGGACCCTGACTGATACAATCATAATTCTAGAGCCCTAAAGCTCAAAATAGCTAATATTAACCAGGTAGGCTATATCAAGTACTTTGCTAAGAAATTTAAACATTTTTTAAGTCTTCACACTATTAACACTCTTCTTTGTGTAGATGAGAAAACTACAATGCCTGGATTTAGGAAACGGGCTTGAGTTACACAGTTTCCAAGCCACTCCATGATGCTGTTTACTCTCTGACACTTATATAAGCCCACTGACAATAGACCGTCTTCAGCCTTTCTAGTCCTCAACTCATAAATAAAAAAATGAGAAAAATTTCAAAATCCTCAAGAAAATGTCTATTCCAAACAATGTTAAATGATGCAATAAAGGTAAAATCTGTTTCTGAGGCACAAGAGAGGAAGTAACTAATTATTATTCATCAGCATTTGTTCATGTGTCATAAACCCTAACTTTTTATATGCTTATATACATGCAGTGTTAACGAATTGTTTGGTGTTTTTTTTTTAGACCTACTGTGACTTATTCATGTTCATCTTCTCTAAGTCTTTAGAATGTTTGTTGTTAAAATTGAGTGGACAAACGGACTTTGTCTGTTAATCTTAAGAGATTTGACTCTTTCTTCTTCTGATCGCTTCTTTGTCTTTCCAAACATCTGGAAAACAATAAAGACCCTTGGTTACACATGCCTAATAATTTGCTGTGCAGTTCCATGATTGTCTATAAACGTTTGCTTTCCTTACTAGATTCTAAGTTCTGGCTTGCTTACCACCAGATTTCTAAGTTACACCTCACAGAAAGTAATTATAAAACATTTAAATAATGAGCAACTAGTGCATTTTCTAAGCCCTGTTTCCTCAAGTACTTACTACGGAGACATCCAAAAGTAATTTTTGCTCTTAAAGGTAGCACCTAGTATTACTGATCTCTTTATGATCACTCAGAAATATTTAATCCAATGCTTCTGAATACCAGAAGACTGATAAGTGTTATCCTTTGAAGGTGTCATTTCGTTTTATTGAAAAGTTAAGAAGGGTCTTGATTTGTTTTTATTAATTTTTTACACTCCATATTTTATTCCCCATCAGGATTCACCCTCCAACTATTCCATATCACAGACCTACTCCCCACCCACCTGTCTCCACATGGATGCCCCCACGTCTCACCCCACCTAACCTCTAAACTCCCTAGGGACTCCAGTCTCTTGAGGGTTAGGTGCATAATCTCTGAATGAACACAAACCCTGCAATTCTCTACTATATGTGTGTTGGGGGCCTCATTTCAGCTGGTGTATGCTGCCTGTTTGGTGGCCCAATGTTTGAGAAATCTCAGGGGTCCAGAAAAATTGAGACTGCTGGTCCTCCTACAGTATCACCCTTCTCCTCAGCTTCTTTCAACCTTCCCTAATTCAACAACATGGGTCAGCCACTTCTGTCCATTGGTTGGGTGCAAATATCTGCATTTGATTCTTTCAGCTATTTGTTGGGTCTTTCAGAGGGCAGGCATGATCAGTCCCTTTTTGTGAGTGCCCCATAGCCTCAGTAATAGTGTCAGGCCTTGGGACTCTCCTTGAGCTGGATCCCACTTTGGGCCTGTCTCTGGACCTTCTTTTCCTCAGGCTCCTCTCCATTTCCTTCCCTGTAATTCTTTCAGATAGGAATAATTATGAATCAGAGTTGTGACTGTGGGATGGCAACCCCATCCCCCACTTGATGCCCTGTCTTCCTGCTAGAGGTGGGCTCTATAAGTTCCCTCTCCCTACTGTTGAGCATTTCATCTAAGGTTCCTCCCTTTGAGTCCTGAGAGTCTCTGACCTGCCAGGTTTCTGGTGCATTCTGGAGGGTCCCCCCAACCTCCTATCTCCTAGGATATTAGCCAAAAAATAAAAATAAAAGTACAGAATACCCAAGATACAGTCCACAGAACTCAAAAATATGTTGCCTATTTTCATTCTTTCTGCTGTCCCTCAGAGCTCCAGTCCATTTCCCTCACCCAATACCAGATCAGATTTCCCTCTTCCCGCCAACCCCTATCCACTTTCCCTCCCTCCCTTCATCCCCCCTTGTGATAGCTTTCTTCTCTCTCCCAAGTGGGACTAAGGCTTCCTCACTTGGGCACTTCAGCTTGTTGACATTTTTTAGTTCTGTGGGCTGTATCTTGGGTATTCTGTACTTTTATGTCTTGTGTTTTTTTTTGTTTTTGGCTAATATTCACTTATTAGTGAGTATATACCATGCATGTCTGTGTCTGAGTTACCTCACTCAGGGTGTTATTTTCTAGTTCCATCCATTTGCCTGCAAAACTCAGGATGTCCTCATTCTTAATAGCTGAGTAGCATTCCATTGTGTAAATGAGCCACATTTTCTGTATTCATTCTTCTGTCCTGAGATATCTCGGCTGTTTCCAGCTTCTGGCTATCACAAACAAAGCTACTATGAACATAGTGGAACACGTGCCCCTGAGGCATGGTAGGGCATCTTCCTAAGAGTGGTATAGCTGGGTCTTCAGGTAGATCTATTTCCAATTTTCTGAGAAACCTCCAAATTGATTTCCAGAGTGGCTGTACCAGTTTGTAACTACAACAGCAATGGAGGAGTGTTCCTCTTTCTCCCTATCCTCGCCAACATGTGTTGACACCTTAGGTTTTGATCTTAGTCATTTTGATTGGTATAAGGTGGAGTCTCAGAGTCATTTTGATTTGCATTTCTCTGATCACTAGGGATTTTGATCATTTCTTTAGGTGCTTCTCAGCCATTTGAGATTCCTCTGTTGTGAATTCTCAGTTTAGTTCTATACTCCAATTTTGATTGAGTTGTTTGTGTTTTTTGGTGGTTAGCTTCTTAACTTCTTTATGTATTTTGGATATTAGCCCTCTATCAGATGTGGGGTTCATGAAGATTTTTTCCCACTCTATATGTTTTCGATTCGTCTTGTTGACTATGTCCTTTGCTTTGCAGAAGCTTTCCAGTTTCATGAGGTTCCATTTATTAATTCTTGGTCTTAGAGCATGAGCCATTGGAATTGTGTTTAGGAAATTGCCCCCTGTGACAATGAGTTCAAGGATCTTTCCCACTTTCTCTTCTATTAGATTATACTTGGTTTTATGTGTAGGTCCTTGATCCATTGGGACTTGAGCTTTGTACAAGGTGACAAATATGGGTCCAATTTCATTTTTCTACATACAGTCAGCCAGTTAGACCAGCACCATTTATTGAAGATGCTTTTTTTTCCCATTGTATATTTTTGGCTTCGTTGTCAAAGATCAAGTGTCTGTAAGAGTGTGGTTTTATTTCTGGGTCTTCAATTCTATTCCATTGATCAACATGACAGTCTCTGTACCAATACCATGCAGTTTTTACCACTATTGCTCTGTAGTAAAGCTTGAGGTCAGGGATGGTGATTCCCCAAGATGTTCTTTTATTGTTAAGAATTGTTTTCATTATTCTGAGGGTTTTGACTTTCCAGAAATTGAGAATTGCTCTTTCCATGTCTTTAAATAATTGTGTTGGGATTTTGATGGGGATTAAATTGAATCTGTAGATTTCCTTGGGTAGTATGGCCATTTTTACTATATTAATTCTGCCAAGCCATGCTCATGGGAGATCTTTCCATTTTCTGAGATCTTCTATTTCTTTCTTGAGAGACTTGAAGTTATTGTCATACAGGTCCTTCACTTGTTTGGTTAGACTTACCCGAGATATTTTATATTGTTTGTGGCTATTGTGAAGAGAGTTGTTTCCCTAATTTCTTTCTCAGCCTGTTTATCATTTGTATAAAGGAAGGCTACTTATTTATTTGAGTTAATTTTATATCCAGTCACTTTGCTGAAGTTGTTTATCAGCTGGAGAAGTTCTCTGGTAGAATTTTTAGGGTTGCTTACGTATACTATCATATCATCTGCAAATAGCGATACCTTAATTTCTTCTTTATCAATTTGGGTCCCCTTGATCTCTTTTTGTTGTCTTATTGTTCTAGCTAATACTTTGAGTACTATATTGAATAGATATGAGGAGAGTGGGCATCCTTGTCTTGTTCCAATTTCAGTGGAATTGATTCAAGGATGTCTCTATTTAATTTGATACTGGCTGTTGGTTTGCAGTACATTGCTTTTATTATGTTTAGGTATGGGCCTTGAATTCCTGATATCTCGAATACTTTTAACATGAAGGGGTGTTCAAATGCTTTTTTCAAATTTTTTTTTGTGTCTAAGGGGATGATCATGTGATTTTTTTCGTTGAATTTGTTTATATAATAGATCACATTATTGGATTTTTGTATATTAAACTAATCTTGCATCTCTGGGATGAAGCCTACTTGATCGTGATGAGTGATAGCTTTGATGTGTCCTTGAATTCAGTTTGCAAGAATTTTATTGAGTATTTTTGCATTGATATTCATAAGTGAAATTGGTCTGCAGTTCTCTTTTTTGGTTGGGCCCTTGTGTGGTTTAGGAATGAGAGTAATTATGGCTTCATAGAATGAGTTAGACAGTGTTTCTTCATTTTCTATTTTATGGAATAGTTTGAGGAAAATTGATATCAGGTCTTTATTGAAGGTCTGGTAGAATTCTGTACTAAATCCATCTGGTGTTGTTTTTTTTTTTTTTTTTTTTTTTTTTTTTTTTGAGAGGTTTTTAATGACATCTATATCCTTGTGTGATATGGGCCAGTTTAAATAGTTTACCTGCTTTTGATTTAAATTTGGTATGTGGCATCTTTCTAGAAAGCCATCCATTTCATCTAGATTTTCCATTTTTATTGAGTATAGACTTATAGGTTTGGTGATTTTTTTTTTAATTTACTGGATTTCTGTTGTTATGTCTCCCTTTTCATTTCTGATTTTGTTAATTTGGTACTGCCTCTTGGTCCTTTAGTTAGTTTGGCTAGTGGTTTATCTATCTTGTTGATTTTTTCAAAGAACCAGCTTTTGGTTTTGATGATTATTTGTATTGTTTTCTTTGTTTCTACTTGGTTGATTTCGGCCCAGAGTTTGACTATTGCCTGCCTTCTACTCCTCCTGGGTGAGTTTGCTTCTTTTTGTTCTAGAGCTCTCAGGTGTGTTGGATGTTAGGTTGTTAGTGTAAGATCTCCCCTGTTCATTTACTAGGGCACTTAGTGCTATGAACTTTCCTCTTAGCACTGCTTTCATTGTGCCCCATAAGTTTGGGTATGATATGTCAATATTTTCAGTAAATTCCATGAAGTCTTTAATTTCTTTCTTTATTTCTTCCCTGACCAGGTTATCATTGAGTAAAGAGTTGTTTGTTCAGTTTCCATGTATATGTGCGCTTTCTGTAGTGTTTGCTGTTATTGAAGACCAACCTTAGGCTGTGGTAATCTGATATTATGCATGGGATTATTTCAATATTCTTGTATTTTTGGAGTGTTTTTGGTGACTTATTATATGATCTATTTTGGAGAAGGTACCATGAGGTGCTGAGAAGAATGTATATTCTTTTGTTTTAGGTTGAAATGTTCTGTAGATATCTGTTAAATCCATTTAGTTCATAATCTCTCTTAGTTTTACTGTGTCTCTGTTTAGTTTCTGGTTCAATGACCTGTCCTTTGGTGAGAGTGGGATGTTGAAATCTCCCACTATTATTGTGTAGAGTTCAATATGTGTTTTGAGCTTTAATAAAGTTTCTTTTATGAATTTGAGTGCTCTTGCATTTGGGTCATAGATGTTCAGAATTGAGACTTTCTCTTGGTGGATTTTATCCTTGATGAATATGAAATGTCCTTCTTCACCATGCTTGAAAACTTTTAATTGAAAGTCTATATTGTTAGATATTAAGATGGCAACTCCTGTTTATTTCCTGGGACCATTTGCATGGAAGACCTTTTCCCATCCTTTTACTCTGAGATAGTTCTGTCTTTGTTATTGAGGTGTGTTTCTTGTATGCAGCAAAATACTGGATCTTATTTACATTTCCAGTCTGTTAGCTTATATCTTTTTATAGGTGAGTTGAGCCCATTAATATTGAAAGATATTAAAGAGAAATGACTGTTGGTTCCTGATATGTTTGTTTTTATAAGTGACTTTATGTGCTTGTAGCTCTCTGATTTTTGCTTTGTTGTGAGATGCGTAATATCTTGTCCTTTCTTTGGTGCAAGTACCTTCCTTGTGTTGGAATTTTCCTCTGCAGGGCTGGGCTGTTAGATAGATTCTGTTTGAACTTGGTTTTGTCCTGGAATATTTTGGTTTGTCCCTTTTTGTTAATTGAGAGTTTTATTGGGTATATAATCCTGAACTGGCATTTGTGTTCTCTTAGAATCTGCATGATGTCTGACCAGGCTCTTCTGGCTTTCATAGTCTATGGGGAGAAGTCTGGTATCATTCTGATGGGTCCACCTTTGTATGTTACTTGGCCTTTTTCTCTTCCAGATTTTAATATTCTTTCTTTGTTCTGTGCATTTAGTGTCTTGATATTTATGTGAAAAGAAGATTTTCTTTTATTTGGCATTCTATAGGCTTCTTGTACCTTCATGGCCATTTCTTTCTTTAGTTTGGGTGATTTTATTGAAGGCATTTTCTGGTCCTTTGAGTTGGGAATCTTTGTTCTCTTCTAGTCTGATTATTCTTAGATTTGGTCTTTTCCTTGTATCCTGAATTTCCTGGATGCTTTGAGTTAGGAGATTTTTATGTTTTGAATTTTCTTTGACAGTTGTGTCAATCTCTTCTACCATATCTTCTATACCTGAGATTCTCTCTTCTATCTCTTATATTCTCTTGGTAATACTCAAATCTGTAATTCCTGACCTCTTTCCTGGGTTTTCCACTTCCAGATTTGCCTCCATTTGTGTTTTCTTTATTGTTTCTACTTCCACTTTTAGGTCTTAGATCACTTTATTTCATTCCTTTACCTGTTCTTACCAACTTCTCCAAGTGCAAAGAGTTTTCTAGGATGGATTGGGGATATGGTCAGGTTGTGTCTTAAAAATTTCCCCAAAGTTGTATACTAAATCTGAACCATCTAATGTCTAGACTATATTTCAATGTCTAGACCCTGAGAAATACTACAATAATCTAAAACAGCAAAGAAGCCATGTATTGTGCTGCTTCTGCAGTTCCAGTTAATTCACATGAGTCCGTGAGTTCAAAACCAACCTAAAAAAACACAGCCAGGCCATCTGAAGAATAAAAGCATCAAAGAGAATAAAAATATAAGAATAAATAAACAAAACTCGGCTTTGCTCATTAAAGCAGAAAAAGAAACATAAATTTTTGGAAGGCTTTAAAACATTCTGATTACACTTGAGTTCAGTACGCTGATTCTGAACACACTTTATAAATTGCCACAGGTCCATACTTTTATAAGACAAGACCAAAACCACAAGGAATACAGTGACAGCTTTGTTTCAGGTTGACATAGTATATGTTGGGAATATTTCAATCACAAATACATTCAACATACCGGATGTACCAAAACTTAAAGCAGCACAGGACTGAAGAAAATAAAGGCTCACCCCATGGTCAAGTGGTTGGTTAGCTGATACCATGCTTGCTCTACCCTCAGCAACATATCACCAGCCCAAGAAAATCGCACAATTAGAAGGAGGCTTTCTGCTGAATACTTTTATATTCCCACTAAGTTAAAAGACTGTCATTCAAACCCTAGTACATTATAGAGCATCTCTGTTTAAATTGCATAACCGTACTATGAAGTTCCCTTTACCCTATTAACTCTCTAGTACATCATCAGGGTTTTTGTTGTTTTTTTTTTTTTTAATTTTCAAGATTATAACATAACACTTCTCCCTTTCCTCTCATCTCCCCAAACTCTCCCATATACTTCTCCTTACTCTCAAATTCATAGCCTCCTTTTTCATTAATGGTTATTGAATGCACCTATGACTACCATTAAGTTTTAACTGAAAATGGGAAATACCACAAAATGTTTAAAATGCAAATTACTCAAGGCATGCCATTTTTCACAAGGGAGTTGTAATGGCTGAAGTAATGAGCAGGAGTTACAGGTAAGCCCAGAGATTACTGAGAGGCCCCAAATACCCCCAGGATTAGGGGAAGAAAGAGGACAGAAGGTAGAGCTGTGTATAGAAAGGACTCGTGAGAAGCTGGAGTTGGGCAAGAGTCTCAGCCACCATCAAAACAGACACCTGAAGACTGATACAGAGGAAACAAATTTCATCTCTGTCTTTCTTCTGACCAAAGGAACACACATGGTAGAAGTCATCTACCCTGTGACACAGAAAGCAGAGGAAACCATGGATCCCGGGAGGAAGCATTTAAACATGCCCATAGTTACTATCACTTACCTGACCACTTACAAATATTCCCCTGGGTCCCTAAAGCAAATATCTGGTCATTTTTAAAAACTGACTCACAGTGGAGACCAAACGATTCACATTCTAATATAAAATATCTTGCTACTAAGAAACTTTTCTGACACTGTCATTCTTAAATTCTTGTGTTTTATATCCATTTCATATAGAAAGTTCTCTTCCACAGCCTAACCACAGATGAGTACATTATTGTAAAAGATATCATTTTGAAACTCTACTCCATGGTGAGAGGATTGTTCATAACAGGCAAGAGGAGGAATCTGGCATACCTTTCAAGTTTGTTTCTTCAAAGTGCAAACAGTAGGGAAAACAAAGATCTAAGGAGGGAAAAAAAACAGAGGAGATGATGAAACTCAAAGGACTCTGCTGAGCCTTCTGACAATTGCTGGTGGTAAGTAATAATCACTTCAGGAAATAAAAGCCTTTTCCAAAGCATGTCTAAAATCACTATTGTTGAAAGGTCTTGCAGGAATTTAAATTACTCAGTAGCTAAGAAGAGATTTCTTGGAATATTCATAACACACAAGACCTGCCGAGATTCCATGAAATATTCATTTTGATTGACTAGTTCAATGACTATAATCTAAGGCCCTGATTGCTCATAGGCATATTTCTTTAGCCCATGACCTCATGAGATTGTACAAGCAAAATAACTCCTAAATGCAGTCATCATTGCTTGTATGAGGTCCTCCCTGTCTGTTGATAAGTCATGCTGTGGAAATCACAACAGAATGGCCTGAGACCTGAGGGGCTGTGCATCCAGGCCTTTGTCCTTCTCCATTGCAGTAGAGAGTGTGAATCTCAGGAGCCATTTTTCTTTCTAGAGACCAGAGACAATATTATTAAAATCACCAGTAAGCTGGCTCAGACATGCTTGGTGGTCCTGCTTGCTGAGGCAGGCTCTGCCTTGTGAGGGATGTGAAATTCAAAATTCAGACACACTAATGCCCATTAAGGATACTCTGATAATTTCCACAAAATTAGGAATGGCCCAGCTACAACTGGGGAAATTACAATCTTATTTCCTCCATGGCTCCTGCAGTTTTTAATGCTTTAGTTTTTTTTTTTTTTTCTCTACTTTAAAATAGCTCTGTAGGTCCTAACTCTCCTTCATTGCTTCCGAATATGTGGGAGACAACCTGTTGGCTACAAAAGAATGCATATACCCAGAAGATGCTCCAACATGTAATAAGGACACTTGCTCCACTATGTTCATAGCAGCCTTATTTTTAATAGTCAGAAGCTGGAAACAACCCAGATGTCCCTCAACAGAGGAATGGATACAGAAAATGTGATTCATTTACATAATGGAATACTACTCACCTATTAAAAACAATGAATTTATGAAATTCTTAGGGAAATTGATATATCTGGAGAATATCAGCCTGAGTAGGATAACCCAATCACAAAAGAACGCACATGGTATACACTCACTGATAAGTGGATATTAGCCCAGAAGATCAGAATATCCAAGATACAATCCACAAACCACAAGAAACTCAAGAAAAAGGAAGACCAAAGTGTGGATACTTCAATCCTTCTTAGAAGGGGGAACAAAATACCCATAGAAGGATTTTCAGAGACAAACTATGGAGCAGAGACTGAAGGAAGGACAATCCAGAGACAGCCCCACCTGAAAATCCTTCACATATACAATCACTGAACCCAGACACTGTTGTGGATTACAACACGTGCTGGCTGACAGGAGCATGATATTGCTGTCTCCTGAGAGGCTCTACCAGTGCCGGAATAATACAGATGTAGAGGCTCACAGCCATCCATTGGACTGAGCACAGGGTCCCCAATGAAAGAGCTAGAGAAAGGACACAAGTAGCTGAAGGGTTTGCAGCTCCTTAGGACAAACAACAATATGAACTAACTAGTACCCTCAGAGCTCCCAGGGACTAAACCACCAACCAAAGAGTACACATGGTAGAACTCATGGCTCCAACTGCATATGTAGGAGAGGATGGCCTAGTGGGTCATCAATGGGAGGAGAGGCTCTTGGTCCTATGAAGGCTCTATGGCCCAGTATAGGGGAATGTCAGGACCAGGGAGCAGGAGAGGATGGGTTGGTGAGCATGGGGAAGGTGGAGAGAATAGTTTTTTTCTTTTGGAGGGGAAACTGGTAAAGTGGATGTCATTTGAAATGTAAATAAAGAAAATATCTAATAAAAAAATAGGGAAAAAGAAAATTTAACAGTTCATCTAAGCTTTGGGTTAAATAATTTAAAGAAATTCAAATAAAGTTTGTTAAACAGTGACATTCTTTGTATTACTTGATGATTCAACTGCATCAACCTATAAATAATTAATCAAATATCCATGGGTACATACCTGTTCAGTGAGGTCGAAAAGGGAGCTGTTGACTAATCCACTTCACAAGAATCAAGGACAGGTAAGTGACTAAGTGTTGCTTTTCTGTTATCTCTTTACAAACATGTAAATGTCATAGGAAATATAGTCAACTTAGAAATTCAAATTGCACCCTCCTAAAAAGACTTAAAACACAGAATCTGTACTATAGAGAAATAAGAGAGAGAAATACTAAAGATGAATATTAAGTGAAACTAATCTGGCAGTGCCAGAAAGATCAAGAACTGATAGGTTTGCAATTCTAGAATGTCTGAATTATTCATCTGCTCCTTGAAAATATGTCAGCTGTCATAAGCTTTGCCCAATCTTTCCATACTAAAATAATCAATGGAGAACTGCATGAGACTGAATAATAAAATAGTATCTATAACCACTCTGTTTTATTTTAATTTCTATTTAAGTAGAATCTCTATTCTTAAATTAATTTCTAACATCCTGAGCAAGCAGAAGAGCTCATCAGGTACAGGTGTTTAAAACCCAAGCCTGGTAACCCAAGGGTAATTCCAGAACTTACAAGAAAGTAGTCAGAGAGAAACAGCTGCAAGCGTTTGTCCTCTGGCTCTACAAATGTGCACAGTACAGGCACTCACATTCACACATCATGAACACACACATTTATAATGCATTTTAAATAAAATAATAATTCTAGCACTTTAAACACTTTGACACATACACCCATAAGGATTAAAACCACCAAAGACTCTTCAATACAAACATGAAGGTCAGTGTGTATCTGATATCAGACGAACATGACTGTGTATGCAACGCATGGACTGAACTCCAAATGAGCAATGTAAATCTGTAAGGCTCCCCGGGAATAGTCCAGAAGCTGGACAAAGCCTTGTGTAAGTAACCATGCTTGTCTTTTATCATCTGGAAAAATGAGTGATGGATGAGCCTCAGTTTCCTCCAGGGAGCCTTTTAGAACACACCACAGGTTGGGTTGGGAAAGGCAGAAGGCCCCTGCCTGTCTTGTCTTGCCTGCACTGCTAGACAAGCCACACTTCGGTCCCGATTGTCACAAAGCTAGTAGTGGGTCCTGCAGAATGGCCTGCCTCAACTCTCTTAGAACCTCCTGCCTTGGGAAGGGACAGGGTAAAGAGAAAACCTTAATAGATTATTTGTGACTCTAAGAGACCCAGCATCACCCACTTCCAGGCACTGGACACATCACTGATACAGAAGAGGCCAGGAAACAAGCTTGTCCGCTTACTTGCGTCATCCTAACTAATAAAACAAAACACCATCCATCCTCCCATCTTACAGGCCAGGAGGAAATGAAGTCTCCCAACTTTAGGCTGCCAAATTGAGTTTCTCGTGGTTAAAGTACTTGTTTATGCCCTTGGCTGATGTATTAAAGAAGTTGCTTCATTAATGCATAACATAAAAATAAACCTGTTAGGGGGATTTACCCAGCATTATCATTTAATTACCAACACGTCCATATACTCAATTATAGTGCTACTTCATTAGACACATGCACCGAGACTATCTAATTAAACCCTCCCAGGTAGCTGGGTGCTCAGCAGATTTGATTAGCAATTTTATCTTTTTCTCATCAAAAGTAAAATAACCTACCTAAGTGCTTAAGTCAAAGAGTAGTAGTCTTCCTTGCACAGCAGTAAGCAGGTTGCCTTTCGGGAATCTTTCATTTCAAACAATTCTAAGAGAACACTACAGCAAGGAGTTGAACGTAATTCCAAGACTCACTGCTACCATATAGTCTAGGAATGACAGGGCTTTAGAATCAGGTGAACCTGGCTTCCAGCCCCGTCTCCCCTCTAACTAGTTATGCTACAAGCAGATGACTTCATTTCTGGCACTGTGAGGAATAAAAGGCAAAGTGTGGGGTGACTATTCTAGGGCTTGGTACCCAGTAGGGGCTGGTTTCCATTGTTACGTTTATCATGCTGTTCCTACTATAAGGATGTAGACAAGTGAAATTAGAAATCTGTTAGGGTACACATTTTCTCCAAGCAAGGTAATTTGAAAATTTTTTGTTATGTGTTTATTTTTATTTTATTTTTGTTTTAGAGACTCACTGTGTGCCCACAGCTGAACTGAATTTCTTTCTTTCTGTTTTGTTGTTGTTGTTGTTGGTTTTTTTTTGGGGGGGAGAGCATTTTATTTTTTTTATTAGATATTTTCTTTATTTACATTTCAAACATTATTCCTTTTTCTCATTTCCCCTCTGAAAACCCCCATCCCATACCATCTCCCCTCTGCTCACCAACCCACTCACTCCTACTTCCCTGTTCTGGAATTCTGTTACCCTGGGGTTTTGAGCTTTCACAGAACCAAGGGACAATCCTCCCTTTGTTGTCTGACATGGCCATACTCTGATATATATATGTGCGTGGAGCCATGGTTCCCTCCATGTGTACTCTTTGGTTTGTGGTTTAGTCTCTGGGAGCTCTGGGGTTACTGGTTTGTTCATACTGTTGTTCCTCCTATGGGGCTACAGACACCTTTAGCACCTGGGGTCCTTTCTCTGGCTCTTCCACTGGGGACCCTGTGCTCAGTACAATGGTCAGCTGAGAGCATCCACTTCTGTATTTGTCAGGCACTGGCAGAGCCTCTCAGGAGACAGCTATATTAGGCTCCTGACAGCAAGCACTTGTTGGCATCCACAATAGTGTCTGGGCTTGGTGTATGTATATGGGATGGATCTCCAGGTGGGGCAGTCTCTGGATGGCTTTGCCTTTAGTCTCTGCTCCAATTTTTGTCTCTGTAATTCCTCCCATGGGTATTTTGTTCCTGCTTCTAAGAAGGACTGAAGTATCCACACTTTAGTCTTCCTTCTTCTTGAGCTTCTTGTGGTCTGTGAATGCTATCTTGGTATTCTGAGTTTTTGGGCTAATATCAGTGAGTACATACCATGTGTGTTCTCTTGTGGTTGAGTTACCTCACTCAGGATATTTTCTAGTTCCATCCAATTGTCTAAGAATTTCATGATTTCAGTCTTTTTAATAGGTGAGTAGTACTCCATTGTATAAATGTACCACATTTTCTGTATCCATTCCCCTATTGAGTGATAACTGCATTTTTTCAAGCTTCTGGGTATTTATAAATAAGGCTGCTATGAACATGGTAGAGCATGGCCCATACATGAACATAGTAAAAGCAATATACAGCAAATCAATAGCCAACATCAAACTAAATGGAGAGAAACTTGAAGAAATCCCACTAAAATCAAGGACTACACAAGGCTGCCCACTCTCCCTATCTATTCAATATTGTACTCAAATTTCTAGCCAGAGCAATTAGACAACAAAAGGAGGTCAAAGGGAGACAAATTGGAAAGGAAGAAGTCAAAATACCACTATTTGCAGATGGTATGATAGTTATAATTAAGTGACCCCAAAAATTCCACCAAAGAACTCCTAAAGCTGATAAACAACTTCAGCAAAGTGGCTGGAGATAAAACTAACTCAAACAAATCAGTGGCCTTCCTCTAAACAGGCTAAGAAAGAAATTAGGGAAACAACACCCTTCACAATAGTCACAAATACTATAACTGAACAAGTAAAAGATCTGTATGATAAGAACTTTGAGTCTCTGAGAAAGAAATCAAAGATCTTAGAAGATGGAGAGATCTCCCATGCTCATGGATTGGCAGGATTAATATAGTAAAAATGGCCATTTTGCCAAAAGCAATATATAGATTCAATTCAATCCCCATCAAAATTACAACTCAGTTCTTTATTGATTTAGAAATTTCCAAATTTATCTGGAATAACAAAAAACCTAGGATAGTGAAAACTATTCTCAACAATAAAAGAACTTCTGGTGGATTCACCATCCCTGACCTCAAGCTATACTACAGAGCACTTGTGATAAAAAGAACTATATGGTATTGATACAGTGACAGGCAGGTAGATCAATGGAATAGAATTGAAGACCCAGAAATGAACCCACACACCTATGGTCACTTGATCTTTGACAAAGGATCTAAAATCATCCAGTGGAAAAAGGACACCATTTTCAACAAATGGTGCTGGTTCAACTAGCAGTTAGCATGTAGAAGAATGCAAATTGATACAATCTTATCTCCTTGTACAGAGCTGAAGTCCAAGTGGATCAAGGACCTCCATATAAAACAAGATACACTGAAACTAATAGAAAAGAAAGTGGGGAAGAATCTTGAGCACATGGGTACAGTTTTCTGAACAGAACACCAATAGTTTATGCTCTAAGATCAAGAATTGACAAATGGGACCTCATAAAATTGCAAAGTTTCTGTGAAGCAAAGAACATTCTAAATAGGACAAAATGGCAACCAACAGATAGGGAAAAGATCTTTACCAATCTTACATCTGTTAGAGGGCTAATATCCAATATATATATAAAGAACTCAAGTAGTTAGAGTACAGAGACTCAAATAACCCTATTTAAAAATGGGATACAGAGCTAAACAAGGAATTCTCAACTGAGGAATACTGAATAGCTGAGAAGCACCTAAAGAAATGTCCAACATCCTTCGTCATCAGGGAAATGCAAATCAAAACAACCCTGAGATTCCACCTCACACCAGTCAGAATGGTTAAGATCAAAAACTCAGGTGAGAGCAGATGCTATGAAGATGTGGAGAAAGAGGAACACTCCTCCATTGCTGATGGGATTTCAAGCTGGTACAACCACTCTGGAAATCAGTTTGGAGGTTCCTTAGAAAATTGGACATAGTACTACCAGAGGACCCAGCTATACCATTCCAGAAGATGCTCCAACATGTAATACGAACTGGATTTCTATATAAACGAGGATGTTACGTGCCATGACACCCCAACTTAATTTTAAACTACTGACTACAATATCCATGCAGCTTTCTGGGGCTCAACAGACTACCACTCATTACTGAACTCTAGATCTGAACTTTGTTGGCCGCCGGACAGCTTCTATCCAAAATGGCGCCAAACTTCACTTCCGTACCATGGACAGCTGCTTGGCCCAGGTGCGCGGTAACAGTGACACGTCTCTCCCTAGGCTCTCCCCCTCCCGATGGGAATATGCTAATAAGGTGCTTGCACTAGACTAATCAGACAGTAACATGTTTGCTCGCCCCCTTCCCGCGGGGGTAGGTTAATGAGGTGTCTGCATGGTGCACCAATCAGACAGTCTCGCTCGGCTATATAAGCCAGGAGCTCCAGGGTATCTGGGTCCTTCGCTTCAAACTTCAAGAGGAGCTCCAATAAAGTGCTGCTGAGAAGAATCCTGTTGCCGCGTCGTTCTTGCGGGCGAGACCAGTCTCGACAGAACTTGAGAATTGTAGCAGTTACTCTCTGTCCACAAGCCCACTCCATTCTCTGCTTTTCCTTGGTCTGTTCTGGGTCCCAAACGATAACCACTCAAACCTTGTCATTTGTCTCTCCTGGTCTCTGGCTAGTTTTGTCCAGTCAAAGAGAAGAACCAAATTGGAAAGGAAGAAGTCAAATTATCACTATTTGCTGATGATATGATAGTATACTTAAGTGACC
>NW_022196899.1:4093447-4159399 GCF_008632895.1 Mastomys coucha
AAAAAAAAAAAAAAGAGAAGAACCAACATGAAATCTGAAGATTTGAGAAGACAGATCAGACATGTCACATGTCCCTGATAGGAAGCTATCACCCAGGTCTCTTTGCAGGTCAGCGTTCTGGTCTCTCCTTTCTCTTTTCCGTCTTTGTTATTACTCACTTGTCCCTGCTACTTCCTAACACCTCAGCAGCCAACACTGATTTGCCTAGCCACATCTATAAATTATCCCTTCCAAATTCCAACTAAGTCTACCTTTCTTTCCTGTCAGAACCATATACACCCTGCTCCTTCAACTCAGCCTTCTCCTCCATAACCAACTAGGTTGGATGTAAAATTGTTTTATTATTATCTATTGATGATTTATAACACAGCCAATTATTGGGTTTAGTGCAAAGAAAAAATCTAGTATGTCCACATCCTTAAATATGAATTTTGTGACCTTATACTAATTTTTCTTTCTTCAGAAACTAGAAACCATGAGCCATGATACACAAACCACAATCAGTATAATAATCAGGTGATATTCATATGCAGAAAGGGCATGAAAATATTCATACTACATTATGAGTGAGAATGGAGACAAGGCAGGAGAGTAAAAAAATTACAAGAAAATCTTTTGGCTTTTCCTAAAACAAAAATGGGAATTTAAGGGTCTGAATAATAAGAAAGTTTCATTTTAGGGGCAGAACCAAATTCAATGTGACAGTGACCTGAAGATCAATAATATATTGAGCAAAGTTATTTAGAGCTGGGAATGATATGGGGTGGATAAAGCCATGGCGGAGTTCAAAACAGGCTACAGATGTGTCGAGGATTTAAAGTTATTACTGAGCCCTATGCAAAAAGTATTTAAACCATGGAAAAAATTGGTCCAACAAAAACTTAGACTGATAATTTTAGTAGCAGTGAAAGTGGCCAGTTCACAACATTGTCTACTAAAGATGAAACATGGGAATCCAAACTCACATATGGGCACAGAGGTATGACCCTATAGAGCAGTCTGGTGCTAAGTCCACTTAGAAAATAACAGAAGTAGGTTTCCCCTTGAGATTGGAGAGATGTTCAACCCCTCTCTGAATCCATGATGTTTGCTCATTTGGAAAGAGGATGATTAGAGGCATTCTGTAGTCATGTGCTCTCAGCTTTGATCAGAGAGGCACCTCCATTTTAACCACCATCTACCCCAAAAGAAGTTTCTTAGGTAAGTAAGTAAAAAAATCATTTCTAAGTAAAGTGAAATAACTGGTAGCTAAACTGCCAGACTTCAGAATCTCCACACACTATAACTTGTTATTCCCTTCATTTTAAAGTGTCATTGGATTTTTTAAGCTGACAACAGGATCATCTTACCCTATTATATTTTAGTGAATACTTTGGTAGAAAATATACATACTTGCATGCAGGTAAACACACACACACACATATACCACCCTCCATAACATCCCAGTATAGCAACCATATAACCACCTTAGGATAACTACCCAAGATTTAAATGTCAGGTTGTTGAAAGTATGTCACTAGGAAACCATAACTCTCCAATGTTTTCATGTGCCAGGTTTCTCTGTGTATTGTATTGGAGTCAATTCAGTAATATGATAGAAATTACAATTCCCTTGGTCAGGATAATCCAAGAACCTGAGGTCAGATCATCAGCTTGCCGGTGAGAAACTAGACACAGAGGAACACAAGTGTAATTGTAGTGCTGGAGAGCAGAGACAAGAAGATCCTGGGTTTAGCTGGCCCCTCAACTGATCCAAGTGGAGAGTTTCTGCTTCAGAAAGAGATGCTGTCTCTAAAGATAAGGTAGAGATAACTGGAGGAAGACAACCAACCTCTAGTCTTCACTAGGCTTGCAGAGTTCATGAACACACATGGTCCACAAACACACACACACACACACACACACACACACCAAAATACAGTTTAAAACAAAGCTAAATAGCTAGGAGGGATGTATGGATTCTTATACTTTAATTCCAGCAAAAACTAAATAGAAAATTACTTTCTGCTGAGTTCTGCCATCGAATCATTATACATCTTTACTGTCTTCTTATCCTTTTAAAAGCATCTAAACATCCTATCTTGGAAAGATCCTATTAAATAGGTAAACTCTGTTGGGAAACATATTGCATTTCATGTTTTAAGGCCTAGATTCACCTGGAAGTCAATAGCAATGGTAGGGAAAGGGGATTCTAGCTCCAGAAGCCACCAACCACAAATTAGTATAAGGCTCAGCCCTAATTGAAGAAGGGTTCCTTGCAATAAATGGAGACTGTATGGCAATGGGCTATCCAGGAAACCTAAGCCCAGTTGAGTAATAGGCCTAGAACCCCAAAGCACCCAGTGGGCAATTTCTGTCCACAAGGGATGGTAGGAGTTCCGCTGTAACTCCTGGGACCTTGGGCTCAGGTTTCGGTCACAACCTCTCACAGCTGCCCCCACAGGAGATGTGTGCTCTATCAGGCAGACAATGCCCCGAGCTCCCAGCATTCTAGCTGGACCCTACCCCAAGTCATCTAACCACATGCCTTGCTCCACAGACAGCCACGCCTTACGCAGTATAAGGTGAGGTTTGCCCCTTCTCTCTCTCTCTCTCTCTCTCTCTCTCTCTCTCTCTCTCTCTCTCTCTCTCTCTCTCTCTCTCTCTCTCTCTCTGTTTCCTCTCTTGCTTCCTTTCTTTCCTTTCTCTCTCTCTCTCTCCTTCTCATCTCCTCTCCTTCCTCTCCTTTCTTTCTCTGTATATGACCGGTCTATTTTCTCTTTCCTATAATGAAAATATTTCACTAATGCATTGCCTCCTTTTAACTAGCGCACAGTGCACTAACGCACTAAGGCCTCGGCTGCAGAGAGCTCCAGATAGCAGCAGAGAGACTCGGGTATCCGTGTAGAGAGCCCGAGGCCTCAGGAGAGAGACACAGGCCCACAGGAGACCACTACAGAAAATCTCAACCAATCAAAATACAAAGAACAAGGGACTGGTGATAACCCCATCCCACTGATACATCTACAGTGCAACCCCTGTTCCCAAGGCTCAGAGATACTAGTGGGAAGGGCCTTGGGAAGAAATTGTAAGAGAGGAAAAAGAAGTTTGCTGTGAGAGTTTGTCTCCTAGAAACGTTGGAGAAAATAGACCTATGAAGGCTCAGCAGTATGGCTGCCTAAACAAGACCCAAACAAGGAGGACACCAACAAATATACTACCGTGAAGGGAATCTCATTGGGCATCTGTCCTACAACTACAAGCAACGAAGTAAATGTGGTTCTGAGAGCAAAAAATTAGTCTTTCCCCCAAGGAAGAGCCCCAAATTGGTTATCTAGTAGAGAGTGGTCAGTCATACAGCCATATGTATGCAAGTAACTTTATATGGGCTCAGTAGGTTGTATATTTAGGGATATATATATATATATATATATATATATATATATATATATATATAATTGGGATATATATATATATAATATATATATATATAATTGTCACCATATATATATATATATGGTGACAATTAATGTAAAAGCTGTCCATGAGTTTAAAACAGACCAAGGATGGGTATGTGGGGGGTCTGGAAGGAGGAAATGAAAAGGAGAAATTATATTATATTATTACATTTATTATTTTATCAAAAATAAAGGAAATAATTTCCCCAATTCCCTCTGGAAGTCACTAAGTAAACTCTGCATATAGAAGTGGCTGTCTATGACAAAGACTCTCTCAATAAAAGAGGATAAGATACTCAACATCTTCTGATAGACGCTTGGTACACCATGTCAGATGCAGTCTTACCAAGAGGGTAAACAAATATGATCACTTTTCTCTTTCTAAGAACCAAAGACAATAAACATATGGGGGGGAGAGCAATAGTTACTATTTTCAGAAGTAATTAGTCAAATTAGAAATGTTTGCAAGACAAATAATAGTTTTTTTTCAATTAATTTTATTTATTTGCATTCCAGATGCAATCTCCCTCCCTTTCCCCCACAGTTCCTCACCCCATTTCCCTCCCCCCTTGCCTCCAAGAAGGTACCCCCCTCCAGTATTCCCTTTCCCCGGGGCCTCAACTCTCTGGAGGATTTGGCACATCTTTTCCCACTGAGGCCAGACCAAGCAGTCTTCTGGTCTTGTATGCTGCCTGGTTGGTGGATCAGTCTCTGGCATATCCCAGGGGTCTGGGTTAATTGAGATTGCTGGTCTTCCTATGGGATCATCCTCCCTTTCAGCTCCTTCAATCCTTCCCCTAATTCTACCATGAGGTCCCCAACTTCAGTCCAAAGTCTGAGTGAAAGTATATGCATCTGCCTCAGTCAGATGCTGGTAGGTCCTCTCAGAAGTCAACCATGCCAGGCTCCTGTCTGTAAACACATCATACTCTCAGTAATAGGGTCAGACCATGGTGCACCCTGCCCTGGTCACTGGACAGCCTTTCCTTCAATTTTTGTCCCTGTAGTTCTTTTAGACGGAAACAATTCTGGATCAGAAAATCTGACTATTAAACTTCTTGTGGTCTATGGGTTGTGTCATGGGTATTCTGTACTTCTTGGCTAATATCCGCTTATTGGTGAGTACATACCATGCATGTCCTTTTGGGTTTGGGTTACCTCACTCAGGATGACGTTTTCTAGTTCCATGCATTTGCCTGCAAGATTCATGATTTCCTTGTTTTTAATAGCAGAGTAATACTCCATTGTGTAAATGAACCATATTTTCTGTATCCATTCTTCAGTTGAGAGATATCTGGTTTTTGTTTTTCCAGCTTCTGGCTATTACAAATATGGCTGCTACAGATATGGTGGAGCACCTGTTCTTGTGGGATGGTAGAGCATCTTTTGGGTATGTGCCCAGGAGTGGTACAACAGGATTTCAGGTAGCCCAAGCTTCACCTTCCAGTCTAGGTTTTTTGGTTTTTGGTTTTTCAAATGAGTCAATTGCAAGTAAAAATAAAAGCATAAAAGGAAAAGTTTCCTGTGAGATGTTTTTAAAGTCCACGAACAACCTGTCAACAAAATGCCAGTTATATACCCTGTTTGAACTATGATTTGTACAAAATTTACACACACACATACACACACACACACAAAAAAAACTAAACTAAAAACAAAACAAGGGAAGCATACTGATTATTTGATGTCATGAAGGAAGTGTTGTCTGACTCCAACATAATTTGCAGAGAGCACAGCACTGTAGTTACATCCTTTAAAAGGAGTGTTGTTTAATGGCCACATAATCACCTCAGGGTGGAAAGGTGTCTGTAAAATTTGTTTTTAAACACTTCCTTCTGGGGTGAGGGAAGTAAGGAGGGCGTATACTGCATGGCAGGGCCTGTGAGCTATGTGTTGATGGTATGGTGTACAGTATCATTCTCTCTGCTGGAAATTACCTATAAAAGGGTTTTCACAGACACGAGTGAAAGCCTGGCCTTGTGATGCTTGCCTGTAATCTCAGAACTCAGAAAAGGAGAGCAGGAAGGTGGAGACTTCAAAGGCAGTGGGAGCTGCACCTCAGTCACTCCTCGCACCCCTCCAGGGCACTGTGAGCTGCACCTCAGTCATTCCTCCCCTTCCCCCAGGGCAGTGTGAGCTGCACCTCAGTCACTCCTCCCCCCCTCCAGGGCAGTGTGAGCTGCACCTCAGTCACTCCTCCCCCCCCAGGGCAGTGTGAGCTGCACCTCAGTCACCCCTCCCCCCAGGGCAGTGTGAGCTGCACCTCAGTCACTCCTCCCTGCCCCAGGGCAGTGTGAGCTGTACCTCAGTCACCCTTTCCCTCCAAAGGAGAGTGGCATGTGATGCTTAGATCCACTATTCAAGAGTTTTTATCAAACAGGGCGCTCACACATACTAAGCCCCTCCTTTCTTGTATGAGAAGAACATAATAAAAATTATGCTGAGTTGCTTACCTTCTCAACATCTGGATCTTGATAATGGTTCACTGAAATAAAGAAAAGTTTTCAAAATCTAAATATTCAATCAAAAGTCCACCATGTTTGGGTTTTGGTTGGTTGGTTTTGTTGTTGTTGTTGTTTTATTTTGTTTTGTTTTTGCGGCATTAGAAAAGTGCTCAAATTCCCTGGACCTCTTATTCCTTCCCATCATTTAGCGGGTACCATTGCCTTGAGGATTCTATGAAGTTTCCCTGGACATTAACATTCTGAAGCCATTTTTAATTTAAGTTGGAAATCTTCAATCTCCTCATAGATTTATTTGGGTCACTTTAATAGTAATTGTATTCTTAGAATTATCATTTAACTACTTTAGTATAAGCATCTGAACCCTAAAAATGAATTATTCTCTTTATCACTCACTCCCAGAAGGCATATGTCATCTTGTCAGAAATGAATAAATGTTGATTAATTAAATTCTATGAAGTGATTAGAGGTACCTCCAAAGGCTGATTAATCTAAATTTACTGCCCCCGATTTGTTGCCATATGTTATATAAATATCAAAAGCATACATAATATCTCCAAAATAATCTCATAATTGTCTCCTAGTAAGGTGATAAGCATTATTTAAAAAGTAATGTGTGACCAACTTAAAATGGCCATTTCTTGCTCTGACCTAAGCTATACTAACTTAGCTTCAGGGTTTCAGTTGTGATATGTGACAAGTATGTGAGAGACTCCTCAGTAAGAAACTGGTTCTATCTTAACTTCAGTTTGATACATGGAGCTGTGAAGAACAACCTAGCTCGTGCTGGTGCTCCAGTGAGAGCAATGACCTAGCCTGGTGGGTTTTTATCCAGGTGACGCTCACCTGTATTAATTATGCCAAGGCTGACTAGCCACGTAAGGAGTTGTGTTGCGTCTTTCGATGGTATGTGCTTAACAGTATCTACAAAATGGTGAAAAGGAGAAACAAAATAAAGTTGAAAAGAGAGTGGACTTGCTAAGACCCTGTGCGCCACAACAAACATCTCGGATTGAAGTGTAGTTAAGAATCTGCCCACTCAAGAGAGAGACTCAGCTGCAGGGTTGTGGTGACAGCACGGGTTTGAGTTCGGGGAACTATAAAGCTGGCTCTTTTCTCATAAAAACCTAGAGAAAGCCAAAAGCAGTTCAATTAGAGCGTGTAACTGTGGACATCTGTTATCCACAGATCAGGAGAATGGCCCAGCTGAGCCCTGGGGAACTTTGTTGTGTATTCTTCCCAGAATATTCCCTGAAGTTTCTCCAAGGCTATTGACTGTACAAATCACTGTAGGGAAACTCCTTGTCCAGGGTTCTTTCCTGACTACCAAGCAAACACTAGAGCGCAGTACAGAGTAGGGGAAGGTACTTTCTTTAATTAACAAGATCTGTAATTTCAAAGTCCATCAAGCGTAGTCCTATAAAAACGCGTGGGCTGTGCGCAAGGCTATCAGAACTATGACCAAGAAGGACAATAAAATGAATTGAAGTTCAGTTTATGCCTGTGATCGTGAGGCATTTAAGGAGAGATCACCCCAGACTCACCAGTCCACTGTAAAGAGATACATTCATTTTTGCAAGAGAAGTACAGGGCTTTAAAGTTTCTATGTGGTTGTCTATTCCAGGGTATATTCAATGCTGTAACTCACAATGTGACTAAAGTTCCCAGTTTTCATTAAATTCTTTACATATTGGGATATATAGGGATTTTATTTCATCTCTTAGAAAAGCTAGTGGTTAGCAAGGGATGTGAAGCAATTTAATGTGTCCCACAGTGTTTGTTTCTAATTGTTTTATGCTTTGAAATGAGAGTGAAGAAAATCAATCCACAGGAGAACAAAATATAAATTCACTGTGGTCATACATTTGCTATGGACAGTTCCCAGGGAAACTGATTTACAGGAACAGAAAGTACGTGCATATGTTGAGGAGAAACCGCAAACACTGAAGCATACTACAGCTTCATTCTCCTAAAAATAAAAACATATATAAGAAGCCATACCATGGAAAATTTCTTCATGCATGAAATGAGAATCATCTATCCTATAACACATTCACAAAGAGCTTAATACAAGGTAGAACTTCCTGCAAAGTAGGAAACATTAAAACCTGACAGCCAAGAAACTAACTGATCACTACCTGATTATGACCAAAAACAGATTAATGTCACACTCAGTAAAGGACAAAGTAAATAGCCCATAATATGCATTTCCTATTTTTTTTTTTTATCACTGAGCCCATTTGATGTATGGTGTCAATCAATTCTGATGTTTGCTTTTAGTCTTGATAGCCTGTCTATTGGAGGAGGTGTGGTACTGAAATCCCTACTAACAATGTGTTAATATTAAACTGTGTGTTTAAATCCAGTAGTGCATTTTTAATGAAATTGGTTCTATTAGAGTTCGGGGCATATGTATTTATATAGTAATCTCTTTTTAGCTAACTGTTCCCTTGTTAAGGATGAGCGGTCACTATGGTTGTACTCTTAGTCTGGAGTCTGGTTTGACTGTATTAGGATGGGATGCATGCTTGCTTTGTCTGTATTATGATGGGATGCCTGCTTGCTCCTAGTACCATGTTCTCGGAGTTCTTTTGTTCACTCTTTTGCTATTTGGTGGTATCTATCACTAATTAAAATGTATTTCTAATCTTTGTTGTTGCTGTTTTCAATTAG
Source organism: Mastomys coucha (assembly GCF_008632895.1). Lineage (NCBI taxonomy): Eukaryota > Metazoa > Chordata > Mammalia > Rodentia > Muridae > Mastomys > Mastomys coucha. Next base: position 4,102,020 of record NW_022196899.1, read on the forward strand.
ATATTTTCTTTTTTTTTTACATTTCAAATGTCTTCCCCTTTCCCCTGGACAATTGTCCATAGCAATTTTCCCCTTTCCCCTGGAAATGTCTCCCCTTCAGAAAACCCCTATCCAATCCCCACTCTCATTGCCTCTATGAGGGTGTTCCCCCAACCACCCACCCATACCCACCTTCCTGCCCTGGCATTCCCCTACATTGGGGCATCAAATACCCACAGGCCCAAGGGCCTCTCCTCCCACTGATGTCCAACAAGGCCATCCTCTGCTACATATGCAGCCAGCACCGTGTGTATTCTTTGGTTGGTGGTCCAGTCTCTGGGAGCTCCAGGGGGTCCATCCTATTGACACTGTTTGCTCCCTCCATGGGGATGCAAAGCCCCTCAGCTCCTTCAGTCCCTTCTCCAACTCCTCCATCATGGATCCCCACGCTCAGTCCAATGGTTGGCTGGGAACATCCACCTCTGTATTTGTCAGGTTCTGGCAGAGTCTCTCAGGAGACAGCCATATCAAGCTTCCATCAGCAAGTACTTCCCTGCATCCACAATAGAGTCTGGGTTTGGTGGCTGTATATGGGATGGATCCCCAGGTGGGGCAGTCTCTGGATGGCCTTTCCTTCAGTCTCTGCTCCACACTTTGTCTCCATATTTCCTCTGGTGAGTAATTTGTCCACCCTTCTAAGAAGCACTGAAGCATCTACATTTTGGTCTTCCTTCTTCTTAGGCTTCATTCAAATCTGTGTATTGAATATTGGGTATTCCAAACTTTTTGGCTAATATCCACAATATCAGTAAGTATAACCTGTGGGTGTTCTTTTATGACTGGGTTACCTCACTCAGGATGATATTTTCAAATTCTATCCATTTGCCTGTGAATTTCATGGAGAAATAGTTTGTAATAGCTGAGTAATATTCCATTGTGTAAATGTAGCACATTTTCTGTATCCATTCCACTGTTGAGAGATGTCTGCTATGAAGATAGTGGAGCATGTTTCCTTGTTATAAGTTGAAGCATCTTTTGGGTAGAAGTTCAGAATGGTATCGCTGGGTCTTCAGATAGAACTATTTCCAATTGTCTGAGGAACATCCAAACTGATTTCCAGAGTGGTTGTACCAGCTTGCAATACCACCAGCAGTGAAAGAGTGTTCCTCTTTCTCCACATACTTGCAGCATCTGCTCTCACATGAGTCTTTGATCTTAGCCATTCTGACTGGTGTGAGGTGGAATCTCAGGGCTGTTGTGATTTGCATTTCCCTGATGACTAAGGATGTTGAACATTTCTTTAGGTACTTCTCAACCATTCAGTATTCATCAATTAAGAATTCTTTGTTTAGCTCTGTACCCTATTTTTAAATAGGGTTATTCGTGTCTCTGACGTCTAACTTCTTGAGTTCTTTGTATATATTGGAGATTAGCCCTCTATCAGATGTAGGATTGGTAAAGATCTTTTCCCAATCTGTTGGTTGCCATTTTGCCCTATTGAGAGTGTCCTTTGCCTTACAGAAGCTTTGCAGTGTTATGAGGTCCCATTTGTCAATTCTTGACCTTAGAGCATAAACTATTCATGTTCTGTTCAGAAAATTTTCCCCTATGCCCATGTGCTCAAGGTTCTTCCCCACTTTCTTTTCTATTAGTTTCAGTGTATCTGGTTTTATGTGGAAGTCCTTGATCCACTTGGACTTGAGCATTGTACAGGGAGATAAAAATGGATCAAATTTGTATTCTTTTACAGGCTAAACACAAGTTGAACCAGCACCATTTGTTGAAAATGCTGTCTTTATTTCCACTGGATGGTTTTAGCTCCTTTGTGATTATCTGTGATCAAGTGACCATAGGTGTATGAGTTCATTTCTGGGTCTTCAATTCTATTCCATTGTTCTACCTTCCTGACACTGTACCAATACCATGCAGGCTTTTTTTTTTAATCACAATTGCTCTGTAATATAGCTTGAGGTTAGGGATGGTTATTTCACCAGAAGTTCTTTTATTGTTGAGAATAGTTTTCACTATCCTGGGTTTTATGTTATTGCAGATGAATTTGGAAATTGCTATTTTAGAAATAACGAATCTATGAAGAATTGAGTTGGAATTTTGATGGGGATTGCATTGAATCTGTAGATTGTTTTTTGCAAGATGGCCATTTTTACTATATTAATCCTGCCAATCCATGAGCATAGGAGATCTTTCAATCTTCTGAGGTATTCTTCAATTCCTTTCTTCAGAGATTTGAAGTTCTTGTCATACAGATCTTTTACTTGCTTGGTTAGAGTCATACCAAGGTATTTTTGACTATCTTGAAGGGTGTTGTTTCCCTTATTTCTTTCTCTGCTTGTTTAGCCTTTGAGTATAGGAAAGCTACTGATTTGTTTCAGTTAATTTTGTATCCAGCCACGTTGCTGAAATACTTTTATCAAGTTTAGGAGTTCACTGGTGGAGTTTTTGGGCTCACTTAAGTATACTATCATATCATCTGCAAATACTGATATTTTTACTTCTTCCTCTCCAATTTGCATCTCTTTGACCTCCTTTTGTTGTCTAATTGCTCTAGCTAGAATTGAAGTACTATACTGAATAAATAAGGAGAGAGAGGGCAGCCTTGTCTAGTCCCCAATTTCAGTAGGATTACTTCAAGTTTCTCTCCTTTTAGTTTGATGTTGACTACTGGTTTGCTGTATATTGCTTTTACTATGTTTATGTATGGGCCTTGAATTCTTGATCTTTCTAAGATGTCTAATTTTGTCAAATGCTTTTTCAGCATCTAGTGAAATGATCATGTTTTTTTTTTCCCTTTGAGATTGTTTATATAGTGGATTACATTGATGGATTTCCATATATTGAACCATCCCTGCATCGCTGGAATGAAACCTACTTGATTATGGTGAATTATCATTTTGATAAGTTCTTGGATTCAGTTTGTGATTCTTTTTTGAGTACTTTTGCATCCATATTCAAAAGGGAAATCATCGGTCTGAAGTTCTCTTTCTTTGTTGGTTCTTTGTGAGCATAACTGTGACTTCATAGAACCAATGAGTTAGTGTTCCTTCTGTTTCTATTTTGTGGAATAGTTTGAAAAGTATTGGTATTAGGACTTCTTAGAAGGTCTGATAGAATTCTGCAGATGGGTTCATCTGATCCTGGGCTTTTTGGGGTTGGGAGACTTTTAATGATTGCTTGTTTTTCTTTAGGAGTTATGTGAATGTTTAGATTGTTTATCTGATCCAGACTTAATTTTGATGTTTGGTATCTGTCTAGAAAATTGCTCATTTCATCCAAATTTTGCAGTTTTGTTGAATATATGCTTTTATAGCGGGATCTAATGTTTTTTTGAATTTACTCAGTTTCTGTTATGCCTCCCTTTTCATTTCTGATTTTGTTAATTTGGATACTGTCTATAGAGTTAGTCTGTGGTTAGTCTGGCTAAGGGTGTATCTATCTTCTTGATTTTCTCAAAGAACCAGCTCCTGGTTTTGTTGATTCTTTGTATAGTTCTTTTGTTTCTACTTGGTTGATTTCAGCCCTGAGTTTGATTATTTCCTGCCATCAAATCCTCTTGGGTGTATTTGCTTCTTCTTGTTCTAGAGCTTTCAGGTGTTCTGTCAAGCTGCTAGTATATGCTCTCTCCAGTTTCTTTTTGGAGGCACTCAGAGCTATGAGTTTTCCTCTTAGCACTCCTTTCATTGTGTCTCATAAATTTGGGTATGATGTGCCTTCATTCTCATTGAACTCTAAAAAGTCTTTAATTTCTTTCTTTATATCTTCCTTGACCATATTATCATTGAGTTGTTCAGCTTAAATGTGTGTGTGGGCTTTCTGCTGTTTTTGTTGCTATTGAAGACCAGCCTTACTCCATGGTGATCTTTATAGGATACATAGGATTATTTCAATATTCATGTATCTGTTGAGTCCTGTTTTGTAACCAATTATAAGGTCAGTTTTGGAGAACATGCCATGACGTACTGAGAAAAAGGCATACTATTTTGTTTTAGGATGAAATGTCCTATAGATATCTGTTATATACATTTGGTCCATACTTCTGTTAGTTTCACTGTGTCTCTATTTAGTTTGTGTTTCCATGATGTGTCCATTGATGAGAGTGGGGTGTTGAATTTTCCCACTATTATTGTGTGAGGTGCAATGTCTGCTTTGAGCTTTAGTAGTTTCTTTAATGGATGTGGGTGCCCCTTGTATTTGGAGCATAAAAGTTCAGAATTGAGATTTCTTCATAGATTATTCCTTTGATGAGTATGAAGTGTCCTTTCTTATCCTTTTTTGATAACTTTTGCTTGAGAGTCAATTTTATCTGATATTAGAATGGCTTCTGCAGCTTGTTTCTTGGAACCATTTACATAGAAAATTGTTTTCCAGCCCTTTACTCTGAGGTAATGTTTGTCTTTGACACTGAGGTATGTATGCAGCAAAATGCTGGGTCCTGTTCACAAATCCAGTCTGTTAGTTTATATCTTTTAATTGTGGAATTGAGTCCATTGACTTTAAGAGATATTAAAGAATAGTGATGGTTGCTTCCTGTTATTTTTGATATTATTTTTGTTTGTGTGGCTATATTCTTTAGGGTCTACTGAAAGAAGATTAACTTTCTTGTTGTTTGTAGGGTGTAGTTTCTCTCCTCGTGTTAGCACTTTCCATTTATTTTTTGTTTGTGGAAAGATACTATGTAAATTTGGGTTTGTCATGGAATATCTTGGTTTCTCCATCTATGGTAATGGAGAATTTTGCTGGGTATAGTAGCCTGGGCTGGCATTTGTGTTCTCTTAGGGTCTGTATAACATCTGCCCATGATCTTCTAGCTTTCATAGTCTCTGGTGAGAAGTCTGGTGTTATTCTGATAGGCCTGCCTTTATATGTTACTTGACCTTTTTCCCTCACTGCTTTTAATATTCTTTCTTTGTTTAGCATATTTGGTGTTTTGACTATTATGTGGTAGGAGGAATTTCTTTTCTGGTCCAATCTATTTCGCTTCTTATATATTTATGTGCATCTCTTACTTTAGGTTAGGGAAGTTTTCTTCTATAATTTTGTTTAAAATATTTACTAACCTTTACAAAGGATAATAAATGGAAAGCACTAACACAAGGAGGGAAACAACACCCTAGAAACAGCAAGAAAATTAATGTTTTTTCAACAGACCCAAAAGAAGATAGCCACACAAACAAAAATAATATCAAAAATAACAGGGAGCAACAATCACTATTTCCCTTTAAGTTGTAAATCTTCACTCTCTTCTATACCTATTATCCTTACGTTGGGTCTTCTCATTATGTCCTGGATTTCCTGGATGTTTGGGGTTAGGATCTTTTTGAATTTTGCATTTTCTTTGACTGTTGTGTCAATGTTTTCTGTGGTATCTTCTGCACCTGAGATTCTCTCTTCTATCTCTTGTATTCTGATGGTGTTGCTTGCATCTATGACTCCTGATCTCTTTCCTAGGTTTTCTATTTCCAGTGTTGTCTCCCTTTGTGATTTCTTTATTGTTTCCATTTCCATTTTTACATACTGGATTGTTTTGTTCATTTTCTTCTCCTGTTGGGTTGTGTTTTCCTGTAATTCTTTGAGGGATTTTTGTGTTTTCTGTTTAACAGCTTCTATCTGTTTACCTGTGTTCTCCTGTGTTTCTTTAAGGGAGTTATTTAAGTTTTCAATGATCATCCTGAGATTTGATTTTAAATCAGTCTTGCTTTTCTGGTGTATTGGGTTATCGAGAGCTCTCTGTGGTGGAAGAACTGGGTAATGCCAAGTAGCCTTAGTTTCTGTTGCTTAAGTTCTTGCCACATACTGGGTTGCTTCGGGGTACCCCTTGTTCTGCGGGGTGATAAAAGTTCTGGCCTGGTGGGCAAAGAATTCGGCAAGTGACAAACAGACACAGTACAGGGGAATGTTGTAACTGAATGCCATTGGTACAAAGTAGAAATCAGGCTTATATAGTATACAGAAAACAGGGAAAACTACAGAAGTCACATAGGCAGGAGATGGCTACATCAAGGTTAGTAAAATCAAACAGCCAGGTGCAAGGCGGTGGAGCAGTGATGTCCTTCTTCTTGGGCTATTTTGGCAGCCCCAAGTAAAATTCTCAGGGTCTATCTGAGGCAAGCAGCTGGAGGTCCTTGAGAATAGCCTTGGCTTTAACATAGCTAATTAGTGATAGAAGCCCTACAACTTCTATCTAGCTAGTAAAGCAATTCTACCTTATGTGGGACTGCTCTGATAATTAGTGCCTAACTGCTATCTCTAACTTTGGAGACACCCTGTCTGATAAGACAGCTTCTTTGTAGAAATTCCAAGCTAACTACAGCTAGGAAATCAATTCGGATTATTGAAACACTGTGAAGGCCAGGAAATAATGTTCAATCTCAGTGTTAGCTATAACGAAATATTTCTTAGGGCACCTTTATGCCTGAATAAAGAAAGTACACAGATCTCCCCACAGAGCAGAGGCCAATCTGGAACACAAGTGAGCTAGGAAATGTCAGCAACCTGGGCTACCTCAGGAGACTGGCCAGAGCGTACACCTCAGGTCTGTGATCAGGTTTTTAGGCCTGTCCAGACACTACTGAAGTAGAGGAGTTCTGTGTGACAAGTTCTTGCCCTTGCCTCTTGCCGTCTGGTTATCTTTTGCTTAGCTGGTCTTGCTGTCTCTGACTGTGGCTTGTCTCTCCCGTGCTCACAGGTGGTTTTGCACTCCTGGGAGACCAGCTCTCTCTTGGCAGAATTTGGGCATGTAGCACTGTGGCACAGGTTCAGCTCTGGGTGCAGAGGGAAACAGGAAGGCTCCTGTACCAGGCTGCTCCTAGGTTCCTGTGTCCCGAGGGTTCTAGGCAGGTGCCTCTGAGCAGAAGTGATGGTCTTACCTGTGCTCAATGGCTTGTCTGCACTCCTGGGAGACCATCTCTCTCCCGGAGGTATTTGCGTATGGAAGGGCTGTGGCATAGGATCAGCTCTGGGCACTGTGGCACAGGATCAGCTCCTCATTTCCTATTTTTAATGGAAGATGCCATGTCTTACCAAATCTACTGGTTTAAGCAAAACGAAACATGAAATAAGCTAGAAGCGTCTTATAACCCCAGAACACAAATCGACAAAGCACCCACAGACATAATAACAATGGCTGTGTGTCACACAAAAGCAGGAGGTTGCTGAAAGTGTTCATGGTGGCAAAGTTGGGACTGTTTTAACATTGGGCATGAAGTAGTTTCGACATGTAACCCAGAATGCAGAACAAATACATGAGCCAACAATTGCAAAAATAGATAAGCAAATGATTGAATAATTAAGTCAACAATCCAGAGGCAACATTAATGACTATGCAAAAAGAATTTCAAGTAATCCAGGAAGGTGCCCCACCTGCCAGGTCAGGAGATGTTTTTCCTGACTCCCTCAGCATGGGTTGTGGACCCTGAGCTCCTTCCAAGGGCACAGGAAGGGAAACCAGCCACTGAGTAGTAAAAATGTCTGACAAGCATAATCCGAACCACAGGACCAACTTCATGCCATTGAAGGTTTATTCCCTTGGTGTGATAAGAACAAGAATAGAATTTTGTTTATATGATCTTTTTATCTAACATCTATGTTCTAATCTTAGGGTGAAATTTTTTACTTCTTAATTCAGGCTTTAGACAGTGCATGAAAATAGGCAAAGTATTCTTGACCCTGTGTTATTAAGTACAATGAAAATCTGAGAAACTATCTATCCAGCAGTGCCTACGAGACCTGACAGTTTAATTGACAATTTGTGAGAACCCTAGAATAAAACAGCACATCTGGTTTAAAACTAAGAAATTCTGAATAATGTGGGATTTCAGTTGCAATAGTTTGTTAATACTGGTTCATCCAATAAGAGTGAATGAGTTATACCAATTGATGATGTTAATACAGATGAAATATAAAGAAGGGGGACAGATCATACAAGGTTCTGTGCTATCAGCTCACATGTTCCATAAATATGAAAATTTCAATTAAAAAGAAATTAAGTGACTTTAAAGAAGCCTCTTTTCTTTTTGTACAGTAGTCTGTCCTCTGCCTGAAAGTCAACCTGTCCCTTGACTATTGGAACCCCAGAAACTACAGTATGAAGACAGACTATGGAATTTTTGTGTTTTTTTTCTCTTCCGCTGATTTACATGTGTCTTGCTAAAACAAAAAGAGTATATTACTCCTTCCTGTTCTCTATACCCAATCAACACAACGTTCTCAAACCACAAGTGTTTGTCTCAAATTAGGGCAGTTGTGACGTTTGCAGCCTGTTCTGTACCAGAACACAGGGGAATTGATGCAGTCAGGCAAAACGGCAAAGGTGCAATGTTGGCTGCGGCAAGTGAAAGCAAACATTCCATGGATCCCTACAAATTGCACTAAGAAAGAAATGTTAACCAGGTCAGTGGCTGCGCATCAATTGCCAGGTGCTTTGCTCATCTTCTTCATTGAGGATAGCACATCTTGAAGTTTCGCAGACTCTACACCTGATAAACTTTAGAGCAATTTAGTCAGTCTCTTAGAACCACCCAACTTCTGCATAGGTGAAGCAGGCAAGTAAAACCAAGATGTGATTAAAAATTCCAGTCCTTATAATTCAAAACTAGTACGTTAATAATTGTCCTATTAGATGCATAAAAATCCTCTTAGATGCATTTTGCTTCTGACTTAGCATCTTTATAGAGAACAAGAAAATTTAGACATTTTCATTAGCCTTCCCATACAACCTTGTCCAACGAGTCAAAGGAAATCGGATGGTTCTTCCAGATGCCAACAATTTTGTAATCCACTTCTACATTCAGAAACTATTGAACTGGCAGCAGAGGGAACATATGAACTCAGTGCACTGGGAGTTACATCTGAGTTGACTCTATCACCTGGCTGTTTCTACAATGGTGTCTGGGGTTGATAGGAATTAATAATAACTGATGTTCAGGAATTTTTAATAGATAATTTTTTCCCCAGTGCTCAGACACTAATGTATGAGATAGATTCAGAGTATAAACCTATGACATTGTTGTGGAGTTCTTCAAAGGATCTGAATCATCATAAAGAGGCAGCAGGCCTGAGAACAGGCTTAGCTCTGGAACCATGGTAAGACTCCCTAAGCATCCTCATCAACTTAACCACCATGGTCTCCTGCTATATAATCCAAGAAATGTTTTGTAGGATACATACCTATTTATTCTTAGTGGCACCATACTGTGTTGTTTATGTACAGAGGTCTCTGTAGACAATGTATTCTGATTACAATTCTGTCCCTGCTGGCATTCTAATAAACATGTCTTTGCCAATTGACCACATGACCTGACATGTTCCAGTATCCCATAGTTTCTACTGAGACCAAAGAATTCATATCGGTTGTGGTATAACTCACACCCATATCGAGGAACAAAGAGAATCAATCAAATGGGCCTTTATGAGGATCCAGATTATAATCTGGAAGCTAACACATCAATTCAGGAAATTAAGGAAGATGTATTTGCTGTGGTCTTTCTACTATTATTTCTATCTTCCTTGATGTGAAATGAACCCCACATATATTCCCCTAGTATATCAGTATAAATGTATATATATATATATATGTATATATATGTACATATATACATATATATACATATGTATGTATGTACGTATCTATGTATGTATCAGCAAAGATTTCAATTATTTTTTTTCTTATACCAGATTCTGTTCTTGTCACTTGAAGCCTCAGACTAATTATTCAAATCCCATCTCGGAAGACCTTTGTCCAAAGACTGTTCCTATCATCAACTTTTATCTTTTCATGTCCGTTCTAGAGAAGGAAATGACACGGTAACTAAAACAGAGAAATTTTGACATTAAATAATTGTTAATTAGTAAATGATAATTATTGTGAAAGAGAAAGAAGATTATACACAAAGTACTAGTCAACAAAAAGCCATAGCTTCGGATCTGGGAGAAACACTACGGGAAGCAAGGGTTTAAGCTGACCTATGGAAACAGAACAGCAGGTTCTGGAGAAACTTGCCTGAGGCTTCATACACATGGGTGGAGACTTAAGAATGTAAGTAGACATACAAAGTTGTATGTAGAATTACAAGTGACAGATGTAAGACACAGCATGTATTAAAAAGCATACATTATGTAAATGATCTATGAACAGCCATTTTATGTGACATAAAAGCCCACATCCTTTAAATGGCTATGTAAAGTCCTCAGAAATGCACTGTCTCTTCATAACCCTCTCTGCCTCTATTACTATGCATGTGTCCCTGACCAGTTCCTTCCTTATTCAGGAATATAACAGCCTAGGATCCATCAGGGTGCACAGCAAGCCCTGATACCCACGGATACCACTACAACCTATGTAATTCCATCAATTCGCAGTTTTGTTTGAATGAGATAGATGGTTACAGAGAAATTTGCTTTTCTTGCACACAATTCCCTCCAGAAGTTATAGGTAAAGGAAAATTCACTTAAATTTCTCATGTAGAAAGGAATTATTCTAAGTAAAATGCATTTCTCCTTTAGGACCTTAAGATTTGTAAGACACTACTTGGTTATTTTAACCTGAATGTCTGCCACTGTGAATCAATATTTTAGTTTTTATTTAGAATGTTTTATAAGCTAATTTTATTGTTTCCTGAAATCATATACTTGCAAGGTCAGGCTTTTGTTGCTCAAGCCAGCATCATTTGAATTTTAAATATGAAACTTTGCTCTTAGGAAAAATTCGATAAGGAAAGAATTGCTCAGGTTCTATGTACCTTTGCCAAATGATAGATAAAGTATAGATTGGGGAAAGAATTACAAATAATGTGAAAATGTATATCTCTATACCTGGGAGGGGGAAGAAGTAAGTGCTAAGTTAGCTTCAGCTAGATAAGCCTTCGAAAAAAGATCAACTTGAAAACGTATTTCAGCATCATCAGGAATTCTGTAAAATCTATTGTGTAAACATAGCTTAATGTTTAGAAAACACAATTTGTGTGCTGTGTTTCTTGTGAGTCATTTGTATTTTCATGAAAAGCTGTTGCTAGGTACAAAATATCAAAAGGGTAAATATAGATTAAGAAAAAAAGAGAGATAAAGGGCAAAGTTGCCCACTGCTAGCAATCGGGACAGACAACGGTACTTCTGGGGAACCTCTGGTAGTGCCTCTCGTGAGAGGAACAAGAATGTTCATTTTCTGTTTCAGTGATCCCATTCCTTGGGATTCAGCCTAAAAAAAATATATTAAAAGCATAAAATGCTAAAATTATAAAGATTTAAAATTCCAAAGTATTTTTAGCCACAATGAAACCCATTGCTTTCATTTGTATAGTAAATTTCAAAATAAAATAACAGGAAAGTTAAAATGAATAAGCATAAACATGAATGTGGACTGGAAGAAAATACAAATATAGCTTGTTTTTATGAAGGCATTGAGAGTATTTTTAGTTCATTTTTTTTTTTATTTTTAAAATTTCAATCCTTTTAATTTAGATAAGAACTGATACCAAAATAACCAAGTCTCACCAAGCCATTGGATTTTGGGTTCTTGTCCCCAAATATGAAGAAAGAAATTATGGACCATGGATGATGAGTTTCAGGGAGAAGTCATTTTTACATTCATAGGTGGATCTTGGCAGGGAATCCCCATCAAGTGTCCCATAGAACTGCTGGTCTCCATTATTACAACTTATAGAAGAAGCTGGTGTGAGGGGTGGGGAGGGGGACAAATTGGTTGGTCCAATTGGCCCTACCAGATGTCCAGGGATCTTCTTTCGGTCTCATCCGTGTGGAGAGAGAAGGCCTTTGGGCAGAGATTCTCACGATGAGGCAGGACAGAACTCTCCTCTAATGCGCCTAGCCCTAGGAAGGAAGGACATCCCAGACTAGCTGCTTCTCAGCCCCTGCTCTTCCTACCTAGACTCCGTCTCCTGTACTCATCAGAGAGAAACACCAAGCTAAACAAGTATGCTATACAACAAAAAGCAAAGATTACTATCATGCCAGATTAAGCCCTCCCATTGATACAAGAACATTCTCTTTAATAACACATAGCCCAGTGTAGCTGACTTGAGAAGGAGACCTAGCCTGGAACAGAAATCCTGTTTAGCATACACAGGTTTGCAATCTTCTCTATGTTGCTTTTAGACTCACATCCCCAGTTATACTTTGAGAAATCAAACACATTTTACTGAGCCTTATAAGCTGCCAGTTTTGATTATCTTGGATAAATGAGGAGTTTGCAAAGCTGACATTGTCACAGTTATCTTGAAACAGACCAAAGCTGTTTTTCAGGGCACCTGTGAATGCCTGGTAGAATTTTGCTCTTCCCTGTAAGGACAATAAGGCTTAATGGATGGCTATTAACCAGAGTCTTCTCTGGACTGCCAGACAGAGGCATGCTCCTTTTGACATGGGAAGAGGACTTACTGAACAGCTGTCTTGGGGAACAAATTTTAACAGAAATGTATCCACATATTTAATTTAAATCTTGGTTACATTCAAAGTTCAACTCCACTTTTCAAATATTTCTGTTGTTTTCTGAGGATCTAATTTGGTGTGCTGCTTACCTGGAGTTGTCTAATGCAGTGATGCCTCAGCTAAATTCTCCTTCTGGGTAGCATGTTATTGTTAAAGCTCTTATCAGATCATTTAATCTTTTATGACTCTCAACCTCTTAGATTCTTGTCTTTACTCTCACCTCTTGTTCCTCTCTCCCTTCCCCCTCTCTCCATGTGGCCATGCCCAGACTCTACTTTTCTATCTTCTCTTTCTCTCCTTTCTAAAATAAATGCCTTAAGACCAAAATAAATAAATAAATAAATAAATAAATAAATAAATCTTTTATGAGATTATTCTACCCTTTTTTTCTTCAGTGCTACTTAGTGATTTTTTTTTTTTTTTGGATAAACATTGATGAATACCTTCAGGTTTAGAGTTTCATGGTACAATCTGCCCACCAGCATACATCACACTTGGGTGTGTCTAGTTGTCAGCTGGGAGCCTACATTTAAATATATTGCATACTTATGCAGGTGTGCCAGCAATCTGAAGACAAATGGCTTGGGATAATAATAGTTAATAATAATAATAATAATAATAATAATAATAATAATAATAATAACAAAATCTGAGTTAAAGAAATATATTCTTTAAAAGTCCCTATGATGGCTAGCAAGATGGTTCAGCAAATAAATCCATTTATTTGAACCTGATGTCCTGAGTTCAACCCCCAATTACTTATGGCCAAGTTGGAGGGAGCAAACCAACTACATGAAGCTGTCCTCTAATGTGCATTCTTGTGTAATCACAAGTAGGCAGAGTACACACACACACACATACACACATACACACACACTATATATATATATATATATATGTATATGTATATATACATATATATACAATCATAAATAAATCAACACTTAAAATTCATATTTATCAAGCAAAGCCAAACTACCTGCTGTGAGACTGGGCATCTATCAGTGTTCTCTCCTCCCACCCCATTCTCCATGATTTCTCTGCATGAGGAACTCTGAACATTTTTGAAACACAAAATACACTGATGGGTTTTAAATGTTTCCTTCTGGTGTTCATTTTGTGCTTGTGAATGTCCAGAGTCTTCAGAGGCCTAGTACATCGAAAGAGACAAATGATAGATGGTACCAATATAGACGATAGATAGATGATAGATAGATAGGTAGATAGATGATAGACAGATAGAGAGATACCTACATACATACATAAATTCATACATACATACATAAATTCATACATACATACATACATAGATGACAAATAGACATATACATTTACTTATATTCATACATGTGCAAATATATATACATGTTACATGTATTTTCTAGGCATCGTGTCACATAATGTAAACCAAGCACTTCAGAGGCATAAACAGAAGACTTAACACTTCATGGCCAGCATGAGCTACATAGCAAACTACAGACTAGACTGGGCTACAAAGTAAATAAAGAAGAAGAAGAATTAAAGGCCTGCGTTTGATGTAGAAGTGAAAGTGAGCCTGGCAAGCCCGGTAGTATACACAGTATCCTGTGAAACTGTAATCTTATGCTTGTTTGTCTGTGTTGGCACCATTCAACATCCTTGAAACTAAAAAGTACTAAAATGGGTTTTGTCAAGACAGCCCTGTGGTCCTGGGTCAGGAAGAACAGTGAATTTTCATCCCAGTGGCTTTCCGTCTATTTCACATCTTCACTTATTACAGACATCCGCAGAACACTCAGCCTGTGGCAATTAGACACAAATGGGAGCGACTGAATAAAACCCTAGTGTTAAAAATTCATTTACCTTTTCAAGTCTTTTCCTTCACTAGAATTGCAGTACACTCCAGTGCCTGCTAGGATGCTCTATCTATTTGTGGGGAATTCTGGGTGGAAAGTGTGTGTCAATAGTCCCGTTTCCATACTGTTTCTTATCTTTCCATTTATTTGCAAAATAAGACCCCAAGCTCCTGAGATAAGTACTTGAACTCCTTAACTTCATGTCAGCAAAAGTTGATCTTTGAACAGTTCCCTTAGAATTCTCTGCATTTCAGTCTATAATTGTGGGAGGGGAATCATTTAAATTTCAAGATATAATGTTTAGTCAGAACATGGGCATCTGGGGCTGAAGAGATGGCTCACAGGTTGAGAGCACCTCTACTCTTCCAGAGGTCCTGAGTTCAATTCCCAGCTTTGTTTGTTTGTTTATTGGTTGGTTTGTGCGTTTGTTTTTGGACTGGGTATTAAATAACCAACCAGTTAATACACAGGGCATTCATAAGCTGCTGGGGTGAGCCAATGCTTTGTGCTCTTCCCTGAATGTCCCTGACCCTGGCCTTGGTGCTGTTTAACAGCAGCTGTCTCTCCCTGCAAACATCTGTTATCCAGAGTGGGACTCATCCGTGTACCCAGCCTTTCCTTTCCCACCTCCATTGTCCAACCCACTCCCTTCCTTTTTTCTTTCTTCTGTTACTTCCCTTCTTAATTCACCTTACTAAACATTGCACCTCAGACAACCCGTGAGTCATCCCCCAGTCTCCCTCAAACCCACCACTTCATTGTCATGAAACTTTCAGTTAAACAGAAAATTGGGGTTTGGTATGTTCTCGTTCAATTTTTATATTTTTAATGAATTAGTTAAAATTATGAATTTTAATGAATTCAGTAGATGAGGATCAAGGTAGTAACATGTGTATTTCAGATGTGTTAAACTTAAAAACTAGGCCACTAGCTTTTGGCTTTCAGATGGTGATACGGCTTCCATGTGTTGATTCAATTCCACCCTGATATGTCCTAAGAGTCTCTGGTTTCATTATGTAATTTCTGTGTGCTTCAAGTTCACTGCAAATTAAGGGGACATTGTTTCTCATGGGTCCTGTGGAGTTTAATGACATGCAGAAAACTCATCCCATTGGATGTGAACTGTGCAGTTCTCAATAGGTGTGACACGCTGACCTCAGCATTTTAACCAGATCAACAAAGGTTATAAAAGTATGCTTATGAAATAGGGTTGTTGCTTTTGTTGGGGTCTTTTTGGTTGATTTTTTATTATTATTAGATATTTTCTTTATTTACATTTCAAATGATATCTCCTTTCCCCATTTCCACTCCGAAAAGAAAAAAAACAAAAAAACAAAAAAAAAAAACCAAAAAACAAAAAACAAAAGGAAAAAACCCTGTTCTATCTCCCCTCCCCCTGCTCACCAACCCATCCTCTCCAGCTCCCTCACCCTGGTATTTCCCTTACACTGGGGCATAGAACCTTCACAGGACCAAGGGCCTCTCTTCCCATTGGTGACTGACTTGGCCATCCTCTACTATACACATGCTGCTGGAGCCATGAGTCCCACCATGTGTACTCTTTGGTTAGTGGTTTAATCCCTAGGAGCTCTGAGGGTACTAGTTAGTTCATATTGTTGTTTGCCCTAAGGAGCTGAAAACCCTTCAGCTCCTTGGGTCCTTTCTCTAGGTTCTTCATTGGGGACCCTGTATTCAGTCCAATGGATGGCTGTGAGCCTCTACTTCTGTATTAGTCAGGTACTGTCAGAGCCTCTCAGGAGAGCATTATCAGGCTCCTGTCAGACAGCACTTGCTGGCATCCACAATAGTGTCTGGGTTTGATGATTGAATATAGGCAGGACTCCCAGGTGGAATAGTCTCTGGATTGTCCTTCTTTCAGTCTCTGCTCCATAGTTAGTCTCTACAATTCCTTTCATTGGGTATTTTGTTCCCCCCTCTAAGAAGGGATGAAGTATCCCCACTTTGGTCTTCCTTCTTCTTGGGTTCCTTGTAGTTTGTGGATTGAATTTTGGGTATTCTGAGCTTCTGGACTAATATCCACTTACCAGAGAGTGCATACCATGTGTGTTCTCTGTGATTGGGTTACCTCACTCAGGATGATATTCTCCAGATCCATCCATCTCCCTAAGAATTTCATAAATTCATTGATTTTAATAGCTGAGTAGTACTCCATTGTGTAGATGTACCACATTTTCTGTATCCATTCCTCTGTTGAGGGACACCTGGGTTGTTTCCAGTTCTGGCTATTATAAATAAAGCTACTATGAACATAGTGGAGCATGTGTCCTTATTACATGTTGGAGCATCTTCTGGGTATATACCCAGGATTGATATAGCTGAGCCCTCTGTTAGGACTATGTCCAATTCCCTGAGGAACTGCCAAACTGATTTTCAGAGTGGTAGAAACAGCTTGCAATTCCACCAGCAATGAAGGAGTGTTCCTATTTCTCCACAACCTTTCCAGCATCTGCTGTCACCTGAGTTTTTTATCTTAGCCATTCTGACTGGTGTGAGGTGTAATCTCAGGGTTGATTTGCATTTCCTTGATGATTAAGGATGTTGAACATTTCTTTAGGTACTTCTTGGCTATTCAGTATTTCCCAGTTGAAAGTTCTTTGTTTAGCTCTGCCATTTTTAATAGGGTTATTTGATTCTCTGGCATCTAACTTCTTGAGTTCTTTGTATACCTTGGATATTAGCCCTCTATCAGATGTAGGATTGATAAAGATTTTTCCCAATCTGTTGGTTGCCATTTTGTCCTCTTGACAGTGTCTTTTGCCTTACAGAAGCTTTGCAATGTTATGAGGTCCCATTTGTCAATTTTTAATCTTAGAGCATAAGCTATTGATGTTCTGTTCAGAAAATTTTTCCCTGTGCCCATGTGCTCAAGGTTCCCCCACTTTCTTTTCTATTAGTTTCAGTGTATCTGTTTTTTTGTGGAGATTTTTGATCCACTTGGACTTGAGCTTTGTACGAGGGGATAAGAATGCATAGATTTGCATTCTTCTACATGCTAACCACCAGTTGAGCCAATACAATTTGTTGAAAATGCTGTCTTTTTTCCACTGGATGGTTTTAACTCCTTTGTCAAAGATCAAGCGACCATAGGTGTGTGCATTCATTTCTGGGTCTCCAATTCTATTCAATTGATTCACCTGCCTGTCACTGTACCAATACCATGCAGGCTGGTCTCGAACTCAGAAATCTGCCTGCCTCTGCCTCCCAAGTGCTAGGATTAATGGTGTGTGCCACCACCGCCCCACGTGAGGAATTATTTCAATCTTCTTGTTTCAATATTGTTGAGGCCTGATTTATGACTGATTATATGGTCAATTTTGGAGAACATACCATGAGGTGCTAAGAAGAAGGTATATCCTTTTGTTTTAGGATGAAAAGTTCTATAATATCTGTTAAATTCATTTGTTTCATAACTTCTGTTAGTCTCACTGTGTCTTTGTTTAGTTTCTGTTTCCATGATTTGTCCATTGCAGAGAGTAGGGTGTTGAAATCTCCCACTATTATTGTGTGTGGTTTAATGTGTGCTTTGAGCTTTAGTAAAGTTTCTTTTATGAATGTAGATGCCTTTGCATTTGGAGTGTAGAAGTTCAGAATTGAGAGTTCATCTGGGTAGATCTTACCTTTGATGAGTATGAAGTGTCCCTCCTTATCTTTTTTGATCACTTTAGATTGAAAGTCGATTTTACTCGATACTAGAATGGCTACTCCAGATTGTTTCTTGGGACCATTTGCTTGGAAAACTGTTTTCCAGCCCTTTATTCTGAGGTAATGTCTGTCTTTGTCACTGAGGTAGGTTTCCTGTATGCAACAAAATGTTGGGTCCAGTTTACATACCCAGTCTCATAGTCTATGTCTTTTTATTGGGGAATTGAGTCCACTGATATTAATAGTTATTAAGGAAAAGTAATTGTTGCTTCCTGTTATTTTTGTTGTTAGAGTTGGAATTCTGTTCATGTGGCTATCTTCTTTTAGTTTTGTTTGAAGGTTACTTTCTTGCTTTTTCTAGGATGTAGTTTCCCTCCTTGTGTTGAAGTTTTCCATTTATTACCCTTTGAAGGGTGGATTTGTGGAAACATATTGTGTAAATTTGGTTTTGTCATGGAATACTTTGGTTTCTCCATCAATGGTGATGGAGAGTTTTGCTGGGTATAGTAGCCTCAGCTGACATTTGTGTTCTCTTAGGGTCTGTATGACATCAGCCCAGGAACTTCTGGTTTTTATAGTCTCTAGTGAGAAGTCTGGTGTAATTCTGATAGGTCTCTTTATATGTTACTTGACCTTTTACCCTCACTACTTTCAATATTCTTTCTTTGTTTTGTGCATTTGGTGTTTTCATTATTATGTGACATGGAGCTGTACAGGCTTCTTGTATGTTCATGGGCATTTCTTTTTTTTTTTTTTTTTTGTTTTTTTTTTTTTTTTTTTTTTTTTTTTTTTTAGGTTAGGGAAGCTTTCTTCTATAATTTTGTTGAAGAAGATATTTACTGGCCTTTTAAGTTGGAAATCTTCACTCTCTTCTATACCTATTATCCTTAGGTTTGGTCTTCTCATTGTGTCCTGGATTTTCTGGATGTTTTGGGTTAGGAGGTTTTTGCATTTTTCATTTTCTTTGACTGTTGTGTCAATGTTTTCTATGGTATCTTCTGCACCTGAGATTCGCTCTTCTATCTCTTGTATTCTGTTGGTGATGCTTGCATCTATGGCCTCTGACTTCTTTCCTAGGTTTTCTATCTCCAGATTTATCTCTCTTTGTGATTTCTTAATAGTTTCTACTTCCATTTTTAGGTCCTGGATTGTTTTGTTCTATTCCTTCACCTGTTTGATTGTGCTTTCCTGTAATTCTTTAAGGGATTTTTGTGTTTCCTCTTTAAGGGCTCGTACCTCTTTACCTGTTTTATCCTATATATCTTTAAGGGAGTTATTTATGTCCTTCTTAAATTCCTCTATGACCATCGTGAGATATGATTTTAGATCCACATCTTGCATTTCTGGTATGTTGGGGTTATCCAGGACTTGCTGTGGTAGGATTACTAGATTCTGATAATGCCAAGCAGTCTTGGTTTCTGTTGGTAAGATTCTTGCCTTTGTCTTTTGCCATTTGTTGATCTCTGGTGTTAGATGTTCTTGCTGTCTCTGGCTGGAACTTGTTCCTCCTGTGGGTCTGAAAGCCTGTGTCAGCACTTCTGAGAGATCAGCTCTTCCCAGGTAAGACTGGTGCACAGAGGGCTGTGGATCAGCTGTCCCTCCTGGGTGTAAATGGATGAATGAAGGACCTTGTCCCAGTGGCCCTGTAGCTTTTGAGGCCTGTGCCTCCCTGCTGGTCCTGCCTTAGAAAGTCACCAGAGAGAAAATGGCAATCTTGCCTGAGTCCTGGGGTCAGAGTACTCCCTAGAGACAAGCTCTCTACTTGCAGGAAAGGTGCACAAAGGGTTGTGGATCAGCCATCCCTCCTAGCTCTAGACAGAGGTAGAAAGGATACTGTCCCAGCTGCCCTGCAGCTTCTGCAGCCTGTGCCTCCTGGCTGGTTCTGCATTAGAAAGTCACCGGAGAGAAAATGGCAATCTTGCCTCATGAAATAGGGTTGTTAAACTGCACACAGTAGACGAGTTAGCACAGTCTGCTCACAATTGCTGCCATTGGAAACTCCTGCTAGCACATGGAAACTTTTCCTCCTGGGGGTCTGGAATTTTGTTAGGGAGATACAATCTATGTGACTAGCCCTCAATGAAACCTCAGCCACCCTTCCACATATGGTTGTAACTCTATACTATTTGACCTTATTCATAGTGTCTCAACTTGTCCCTAGGTAAATTAAGCATTTGTGTCACTCCCTAGGAAGTCTCCTAGAAGTTCATACCTAATTTTTTCTAAACTTTGCCTCATGTCATCCTCCCTTTTTAAATTTTATCTTTTGTCCTGCCATTCCAGTAAACCTTATCTATGTTAATGAAAAATAAAATAAGTTTATGGCATCTATGTTGATGTTGTAGTTTAACTCAATATTCACTATTATGTAGAACCTCAACTTGAAATATAATATAAGTCCAATATTTAAAATGCTTTCACAGAAATACTGTAATGTTAAGGTACCTTGAAATATTAAAATAAAAATTAGGAAGCAATTTAAGAACATAACACTACTTGTTTTTGAGGAGGTTAAAACACTATCTTCAGGCATGCTAATCTAGTAATTTTTAAGTCTACTTTTTAAATAGACTAAAAATATCCTTGCTGCCCTTGGCAAAGGTCTTTTGAATACATCTTATCATTAAACATAGGGGCTCAGAGTTTTTTGGGAAAGACCTAGGCATGGGAGAGGGAGACAGACAGGTTTCTGGGCCTCCCATGCAGCCCTCTACTTCATATCCAAAGCTTAATGACTTTAGAAAGCCTTCCTTGGGACTGCTGTAGGTAGCTCCCTACAACAGAACCATATTTGAGACATAAATTTAGCCATAGAGCTCAAAATAATTAACACTACAAACTCCTCCTGAATGTAATATTTTTAAAATCTAAATTTAGGCCAAAGTAGGTCATCCAGTAAAATGTAGCATATCTTCATTTCCCAGTAAGCATATTCAAAGGAGTCCTCAGATGGCTTTTTTCAGTGTGGGACCCAGGAACCCATGACCTTGGGAACACTGGGATACAATTCTTGAATGAGTTGAGGCTACACTGATACTATACCCTCCTCTCCTACTCAATCTTTTTTGTTTATAAATACAATGTTCTGTTTTTTTCTGTCTCTGTAGTATAATTCCGTGGCACTCATCAACAAATTTAATGCTTGCCTAAAGTGGATTGATTAAAAGTAGATAGTCCACAAATATAAATGTCTATTCATCTATTAAAACATTTAAAAGCCATTTACAAATATATTGACATGTTTCTTTTTCTTTATGATAAATTTTGAGAAGAGATCTCCCCTCCTCGATGTGTTCTCTCCACGTGTATCAAGTGGTCTTTGAACTTGCAATATACCTGCCTCTGGATAAATGCTGAGACAAGCCAGGCTTTCCAGGCATTTCTCTCATGACTACTTCCATGTAGCAGAGGATGGTCTTGTCAGTCATCAATGGGAGGAGAGGCTCTTGGTTCTATGAAGGCTCTATGCCCCAGTGTAGGGGGATGCCAGGACCAGGAAGTGGGAAGTCCAGAGATGATGTTAAGGCCTTGAACTAAAATGACAAAAACTTAGGCCTCTGGCTTCTGCCACACATTTAATCTTGATCCTTGCCTGACTACTCTTGAATATCTTGTGTCATAGAGGTTCTGAAGATTTAGCTCTGCAGGACTGATAGCTTTACACTCTCCAGCAGTTCATAAATGGAATAGATGTTGGGATGGGCTAACTTAAAGGCCTGCATCTGGGCCTGGGTAGTAACTGAGTTGGTGGTCTGCCTGCCAGCTCTCACGCACTCACACTGCAACAGCCAGCTCTTCTATTTTGCCAGGGCAAGAGGTGCTTTCTCTTCCAATGCCACAATAAGTCAGGGATGGGGGCAGCTCAGGGACACCACTACCAAGGCCAGCTCTACTGTGCTGCCCAGAAGAGGTGTGGGTTGCTCTGGCTCTCTCAAATGGAATGACAGGGACAGCAGTCTATCTCTGGGATCCAGCTCTTCCATACTGCCCAGGTGTGGAGTGGGACCAACTGCTCAGCCTTTGGTATTAACAAAGGCCACAGGACATCAACACAGCAGACCATGGACCCAGACATGGCCCTGAGAAGCAGCATTGGCAGGGACTTCACCATGAGATTAGGTGGTAGTACAGGTTACTCACATCTGACTATTCTTCACCACCCTTGTATCTCCAGCTGTGTCTCTCCATAGCACACAAACTGTTCCGTTTCACTTTCTCATTCATCTCTCTATCACCTATTCGATCGTTGTAGTGGTGCCTACATGTACTATTTCAGCCACAGCATCTTCTTCTGAAAACCAGGGTGGTTAAATAATCTCTAGACAAAGTTAAACACAGCACAGAAAAACTGTAGTTCAACATGGTGTCATCCAGTGTTCTGGATGAACCACATAAAAACTAGGGATGAGCAGATAGGCAATAGAGCAATGGATAAGCAATAGAGCAGGATATGTCAGTCAGCTGTGGTCTCCACACTGCAAGTCTTGCTCTTCCTCTTGGGCTAGGATGCCACTTTGGGAATCACAGTTATTCACACAGTGGTCAGTTTTTTTAAACGAAGAAACCATAGGCTCTCTGGCACTTATATTTGTGACTGGTCCTATAGGTAGACAGTGTAATTCACCATTTTCCAAGGAGCAAGGACAGCAATAGCCTTCATGTCTCCAGTTCTGCCTCTCTTCATAACACATAAACACTCGGCTTCTCTTCTCTTCCATCTCCCTACCACCTATTTGGTTGCTTCTAACATGATATTGTCTTCACACGTTCCATAACCTGAGTTCAGCCTTGACCACAGATGATTTTAAAACAACAAAATAAAAACACAAAATTTAATTAATTTCAAAATTCTAAATTCAAATATAGTCATATATTAATAAATGCAAATTGTTTAAATGTATCCCTTAATGAAAAATTTGGATAATCATGCAAAAGAGAGACAGAGAGAAACAGAGACTGAGTGAGAAAAGACAGAGAAGTACGGGAGGAGAAGAAACAGCAAAATGAAGAAAATGAAGAGAAATGGAAGGGGAAAAAGGCAAGAGAGAGAAAGAAAAATTCAGTGCTTATTATCTGGCCAGTTGAAACTCATTTTAAAAATTAAATAGCACAAAGAGCTTACTGTGCTGGTTACTTGTGTCAACTTGACACAAGAGTCATAGAGGAAGCCCATATTGAAGAATTTCCTCCATTATAGTGGCTTGTAGCCATGTCCATGTGGTATTTTCCTGATTAATGATTGGTATAGAAGGGGCTAACCCACTGCTCAGGTAGTCCCTGCTTGCATAAGAAAGCAAATAGAGTAGTGATAGAAAGCAAAGCAGAAAGCAGCACTCCTCCATGGCCTCAACCTCAGGTCCCACCTCCAAGTTCCTGACTTGACTTACCTTAATGATAGACTGTGATGTGGAAGTATAAGCTGAAATAAAGCCTTCCCTCCTCAAGTTACTTCTGGTCAATGTTTTATCACAGCTTCAGAGGACTAAACTAGAACACTATATTCATAGTGAAGAATTGTTTTAATCAGAGTTTGTCAGTATACCAAAAGATATAGCAACAGTAACTTTGGTTGTTTGAATAGATTTGGCCCCCATAGAGTCCTGTGTTTGAATGCTTGGCCCATGGGGGAGTGACACTATTAGGAAGTGTGGCCTTGTTGGGGTAGGTGGGTTCTTGTTGGAGGAAGTGTGTCATTGTGTAGGCAGGGTTTGAGTTCTCCTATGCTCAGTGTCCACACAATGTGGATGAAAGTCTCCTGACTGCCTGTGGATCAAGATGTAGAACTCTTCACTCCTCTATGCGGTCATGTGTCACTCCATGATGATGAAACCCTAACTAAGAGAATAAATGAAAAACAAAAGTACAGGAATGACAAAGGAAAACATGAATAGCAGGATCTTATTCACCATTAATCTCTGACAGCTTGACAAGAAAAAAAAAAAAACTGACCTGAAATCCCAGTCCAAAATGACTGTACCCAAGAGACTACAGCATGTTCATCCTTATGTTATCCCTGTCCACAGTAGTAAAGATACAGAATTAACCTAAATTCCCCTCAATAAATGAATAAATAAAGAAAATGTGAGAATATATATATACACACACATTCTATATGTGTATATATATTATAGTATATATATGTATGTATATATGTATGTATATACATATATATACTGTAAGCCACTAAAAAGGGTAGTATTCTATCTATGCTACCACACAAATGGACCAGGGGACCACTATGAATTATCCAAATACAAAAAGACAAACACAGCATAAGAATACCCGTGTGAAATTGACAGTGTTATTGAGGTTGGGGATAGAACAATGGTTACCAAAGGCTAGCGAGTCAGTGAAAGAGGACGCTCAAGGCAGAGTGTCCCGGATACATGGAAGAAATGTCTGCTGTTCTCTTCAGAGGAAGGTGAATATAGTGAACAATAATGCATTGCATGTACCAAAAGGCCAGAAGAAAGGGCTTAAGTGGCATTACTCCCCAAAATATGACGTATGTCTAAGATGAGGGTGGCCCTACTCACCCTCATGCATTATGCACACCTACAGGAACTGGAATAAAACACTAATCCCCATAATGTGCACGACCGTTACATCACTCAACATTAAGTAAATAATGTTAAATAAAACAAGCTCTAAATGAAACTGAAAGTAGAAAGACTCCATTTACATCTCTGTTCCATAAAATAAGAAACGCACTTTAGTTTAACATAGAACCACTATTAAAATGCACATTCTTAATCTATAATGAATCACTCCCACAATATTAAAATAGAAGCAACAACATTCTCTAATCAAAATGCCAATAATTAGAAATTAAAATAAGCCCAAAAATAATAATTTCAACAATTGGGTTACTTTGTATAAGTCATCTATTTTCAGAGACTTCACTGTACCAAATACAAAATAAAAATAAGACACAAGTCATGTAGTCATTTTGAAAGATTGATGAAGTTTAAAATACTGCATTATAAAATCTTATTGAAGAACATTCTACTTGAACATTCTCATTGAACTTTAGAAACAACTGAATTTGGCAACTCCAGATATTTGAACAATTTGGTCTATACTTTCTACATAAGCCCATTAAATCAAATTAAATTAAAATTTTCACTTTAACCCAAGCCACTTTAAATTGACCCATATGGCTTGTGGCTGCCATATTGGTTAGCAGAATATTTCCATTATTGCAAACAGTTATGCTAGGAAGCAGTGGTTTTGATTATACTGGAGGAATCAGCCAAATATTTTTGAAGTTTATGAGAATTTGTTTAAATTTCATTTCTTCAAGCTATCAGGGTTCTTCTAGTGAGAGTCTCAAATGAACGTTTTGCTACTTCACTTCCCAATTGTACTAAAAGATCATCATTACAAATACATTAAGGTGCTAATTGGATACAATGGGTAAGCTGAGTATACTAATTATCGCAAATCAATTTGATGCTGGTTGTTTAAGCCTTCAACAGTTATTCACCTACAGAGTAATTCAAGTCAACTTGATGCCCCTCATTCCTCTTAAGAAAGAGCATTTCACTCAGCTGATTTCATTACTTCTGTGTGAGCCCAGGGGAATCTCAGTACTGATAGTACTTTTAATACCAACACAAAGGGATAGCAAGAAGACTTCTAAATTGACTGTAATTCTGCCTGAATAGTATGTGATAGATCCTGACTGGTTATTATGGTAAGGAATGGAAACAAATATCAAACAGAGATGGAGGTTGGAGCACACCCTTGATGCCTAGAAAGATTTGAGTACTCTTTCTCTTTATTTGCCTAGCCCTCACCATTGATAATAAGTCCTTATTCCCAAAGGTTGTGAAGCTGGTTTCTCGTTCCCTCCTACTTTTCTTATCACTGGCTAAAGAATAAAATTCTCATTTAGTTGGAAAAAAATAAAAGCTGCAAGGGGAACAGGCCAAGTAACATATAAAAGCAGACCTCTCAGAATTACACCTGACTTCTCAACAGAGACTCTGAAGGCCACAAATGTCAGTACAAACTACTACACCCAGCAAAATTTCAATCACCATAGATGGAGAAAGATATTCAGTGACAAAACAAAATTTAAACAATAGCTATCCACAAATCCAGCCCTACAGAAGAAACTAAAAGGAAAACTCCAACCCAAAGTGTATACCCCCACCAAAAAAAAAATGAAATAAATAGCTCTGCACAAACAAACCAAAGGAACACACACATACTGCCATCACCAACATGAACATAACAGGAACTAACAATTGCTGATCACTAATAGCTCTCATTATCAATGGGCTCAACTTCCCAATAAAAACACACAGACAACAAATGGATATGAAAACAAGATACATTGTTCTGCTGTATACAAGAAATATACTTCAGCAATAAAGATAGACATTACCTCAGAGAATAGAGCTAGAAAAAAAAGTTTTCCTAGACAATGGACCCAAGAAACAAGCTCGAATAGCCACTCTAATATTTAATAAAATAGATTTTCCACCAAATTTAACCAAAAAAATGGAGAAGGATAGTTTATACAAAGAAAAAAATCCACCAAAATGGCATCTCAACTCTGAACATCTGTGCCCCAACTACAAGGACAACCACATTCATAAAAGAAACTTTACTAAAGCTTAAAACACAGCTCAAACCCCACACTTTAATAGTGGGAGATGTCAAAACCTGACTCTCACCAATGACAGGTTACAGCGACAGAAACTAAACAGAGAAATAATGAAATGAACAGAGGTTATGAAACAAATAGACCTAACAGATACCTATATAACATTTCACCTAAACACACAAAAAATATAACTTCCTCTCACCACCTCATGAAACCTTCTCCAAAACTGACCATACAGTTGAACCCAAAGTAAGCCTCAACATATACAATAAAATTGAAATAATCCCTTGTATCTTATCAGACCACCATGGATTAAAACTGAACTTTAACAACAACAGAAAGTCTCCACACTCCTGGAAGCTGAACAACTCTCTACTCAATGGCCACTGGGTCAAGAAAGAAATAAGGAAAGAAATTAAAGACTTTCTAGAATTCAATGGAAGTTAAGGCACAACATATCCAAACTTATGTGACACAACTAAGGTAGTACCAAGAGGAGAAACCGCAGCACAAACTGTCTTCGTAAAGAAATTTGAGAGATCTCATACTAGCAATGTAAAAGTACACCTGTAAGCTCTAGAACAAAAAGATGCAAACACATCCAAGAGAAGTAGACGACAGGAAATTATCTAACTCAGAGCTGAAAGCAATAAATTACAAACAAAGTGAACAATATAAAGAATCAAAGACACCAAGAGCTGGTTCTTTGAGAAAATCAACACAACAGACAAACACTTAGCCAAAATAACTAAAAGGCAGAGAGACAATATCCAAATCACCAAATCAGAAATGAAAAGTGGGACATAACAAGAGACACTGAGGAAATCCAAATAATCATTAGGTCTCACTTCAAAAGCCTATACTCCACAGAACTGGAAAATCTAAATAAAATAGATGGTTTCCCTAGACAGATACCATTTACCCAATTTTAATCAAGATCAGGCAAACGTCTTAATAGTCCTATAACCCCTAAGAAAACAAAAGCAGTAATTAAAAGTCTCCCAAACAAACAAACAAAGCCCAGGGCCAGATGATTTTAGCTCAGAATTCTACCAGTCTCAAAGAAAACTAATACCAATACTTCTCAAACTTTTCTACAAAATAAAAACAGAAAGAACATTGCCAAACTCATTTTATGAGGTCACCCTGATACCTAAACCACACAAAGAATCAAGAAAGAAGTAAAATTTCAGACCAATTTTTCCTATGGTCATTAATGCAAAAGTACTCTCTAAAATCCACAAACATATCAAAAACATCACCCATCATAATTAAGTAGGCTTCATCCTAAAGTTGTAGAGATGGTTCAATATACAAAACTCCACCAGCAAAAATCATGTGATCATCTTACTAGATGATAAAAAGCCTTTAACAACATCCAAAATCCCTTCATGTTAAAAATATTGAAGAGATCAGGGATACAAGGTGCATATGTAAACAAAATAAAGACAATGTACAGTAAGCCAATTGTCAACATCAAACTAAATGGAGAGAAACTTAGAGCAATTTCACTAAAATCAGGGACAAAACAATGCTTTCTACTCTCTCTGTATCTACTCAACATAATACTTGAAATTCTAGCTAGAGCAATAAGACAACTAAAGGAGATAAAATACAAATTGAAATGGAAGAAGGGAAACTATTGCTATACATAGATGATATGATAGCATACATAAATGACACCAAAAATTCTACTGGAGAATCCTACAGCTGATAAACACCTTCAGCAAAGTTTCTGAATACAAAGTTAACTCAAAGAAATCAGTAGTCCTCCTTTATATAAGTGATAAACAGTTTGAAAAACAAATTACAAAAACAACAATCTTTACAGTATCCACAAAGATAGATAGATAGATAGATAGATAGATAGATAGATAGATAGATAGATAGATAGATAGATGATAGATAGATAGATAGATGGATGGATAGTATCTTTGTGTAACTCTATGCAAGACCTGTATGACAAGAACTTCAAGTCTCTGAAGAAAGAAATTGAGAAAGATATCAGAAGAAAGATGGGAAATGCCAAAGGATTGGAAGGATTAACATAGTAAAAATGGACATCTTACTAAAAGCAATCTACAGATTCAATGCAATTCCCATCCAAATTCCAGTACTGTTCTTTACAAGCTGTGAAGGAGCAAGTCTCAACTTCATATGGAAAAATAAAAAACACAGGATAGATAAGACAATCCTATACAATAAAGGAACTTCTGGTGCTATCACCATCCCTGACTTCAAGCTATACTACAGAGCAAAAGTAATAAAAACTGAATAGTACTGGAATAAAAACAAACAGGTTGAACAATGGAATAGAGTCAACGAGCCAAAAATAAACCCACACACCTATGGACACTTGATTCTTGACAAAGAAGCCAAAACCATACAACGGAAAAAAAGAAAGCATCTTCAATAAATGATGTTGGTCTAACTGGATGTCTCCATGTACAAGAATGCAAATAGACCTATTGTTAGCATCACGACCTCCAGAGCCTATGGTGATACATGGGCGGGTCCACAGACCTGTTGCCAGGGCAACAGCCACCATATTCCCAGAATCGGTTGGGCTCACCTCCCACCTTTACCTGTGGCTGCTCCATCACAACCCATATATATATGGGAACATTCCTCCATCTTGCTCTCTCTCTCTCTCTCTCCTCTTTCCACGCCACTACCTCTACTCCCTCTCAATTAAACCTCTTACACGTGGAACTGTTTGGGCCTAGTGTGGTATTTTCTGACGCGACCCGCAGCTCCAACACATCACCTATATTTATCACCCTGCACAAAACTCAAGTCCTAGTGTATCAAAGACCTCAACATAAAACTGGATACACTAAATCTAATAGAAGAGAAAGTGGGGAACTGCCTTGAACACATGGCACAAGAGACACATTCCTGAACAGAACACCAATAGCTCAGGCACTAAGACCAACAATCAATAAATGGGACCTTATGAAGCTGAAAATCTGCAAGGCTAAGGACACCACCAATAGGTGAAAATATCAACCTACAGATTGGGAAAAGTTCTTCCCCAACCCTATATCTGACCTAGTGGACTAATACCCAAAATTCATACAGAACTAAAGAAATTGTACTCTAAAAATTTAAAATGGGGTGCAGAGCTAAACAGAGAATTCTTAACAGAGGAATCTCAAGAGGTCGAGAATCACTTAAAGAAATGTTAAACAACCTTAGTCACCAGGAAAAAACAAATCGAAAAGACTAGTGAGATTCCATCTTATATGCATCAGAATGGCTAAGATCAAAAACCCAAGTGACAGAACATGCCAGTAATGATATGGAGCACTCCATTACTGATGGGTGTGCAAACTAGTACAACCACTTTGGAAATCAATTTTACAATTTCTCAGAAAGTTGAGAATGGTTCTATATCACTCCTGGGCATATACCCAAAATATGCCCCTCTATACCATAGAAATACTTACTCAACTATATTTGTAGCAGCTTTATTCATAATAGCAAGAAATTGGACAGGGGGAAATTTCCTAAACAGAACTCCAATGGCTCAGGTTTTAAGATCAAGAATTGACAAATGGGACCTCATGAAACTGAAAAGCTTCTGTAAGGCAAAGGACGTAGTCAATAGGACAAAGAAAGAATGGAGGAAGGAAGGAAAGAGAGATATTTTATGAAGCTCAGAGGAATACAAAAAGAATCAAAAGGAAGGAAATAGACCTAATTACATGAAGGAACTTCAGTCATAATGAACTTGTACCAAGTTATTGGAGGAAAAGTAAATTATTCAATATATACTCCTAGGAAACTAGCTATATGTGTGGAAAATTATATACGTATCAGAAAGAATCATCAATCACAGTTTATAGAAATGCAAATGTATTCGTAGAACAGTCTGATAGATATTGTAAGTGATGTACATGACTCCATCTAAACAATGTAGGAAATTCATTGCAATTAAAAGCTCTTTACAAGGACTGGGAAAATGGCTTAGAAGTTAACAGCACTTGTTCTTGACATGAAATGGGGTCTGGTTCCCAGCATCCATGACTCCAGCTCCAAGGGATTCAGTACCCTTTTCTGACCTCCAAAGACACCAGGCATAAACATGATACATGGACATAAGTGCAGACAAAATGTTCACACACGTGAACAAAACTAAGAAATTACTGGTTTGCCCAGAAAAAGCTCAGTATTGGAGAACCTAAACAAAATCAACAATAATATTAATTAGAATTATCTATACATTTTGTTTGAAAAAATTCTAATCTTTAAATGAACAAATAATAAGAATAAAAAGTGTTCTGCAAAAATTATGCTACCCTGTGTGTATTAAGACCATTCGGGTCATTAAAAGTCAAAGGATAATAGCATAACTTTCTCAGGCACCTTTGTCTAAATGGAAAATGACTGATAAAGTCCAGATACATGGGTTTAAGTCACAGTTTAAGGAAAACTTTCAAGTACAGTTGTTTAATAACAGGAGAAAGTCGTGTTTTAAAGTCTACTCAGTTTGGGCCAGAAGTCCCTACAGTAGTAATCAATACGGAAATGAAAGCATTAGCCTCTAATGTATCATTGATTGCAAGGAAAACTTTACAATCATCACCCAGGTGACAGCTGAGTTCATGAAAATGAAGTGATGTATTTATTTTCAGGTACCCTTAAAATAAGAGAGATTAGATGATTGCAGCATTAACATATATACGACTCTGTGACCCAATATTACACGGCACCTCCTCAACAAGTAGTTGGTATATTAAGTCCACTTTAGTGCTAGAGCCCTTATAATTGTAATGTCATGTTTCTTTTCTCCTACACATGAACTGATCTAAAAGCTGAGAGGTATGCATGTGTATGTGCACGTTATGAACATGTGTGTACAAGCATGTGAAGGTGTACATGTGTTATAAATATGTGTGTGCATGCATGTATAAATATAAAAGGAGGACCTGAGATTTTATAAAAGAAGTTAAAAAGTCACACACACACACACACACACACACACACACACACACATCCCTAAAACAATGATATTCATACAGAAACTATTGTCAATCATTCTGCCTCCTGGAAATAGAATACATGTTAAGATGTTAAATTAACTAAAGGGAAAACAAAATCAAAAAGGCTCACTTAGGATCTGAGCTCATTAAACTTTTTTTTATGTCAGCCTCTTTGGCCTGATAAAGTCTGATGTGACTGCACTTGCACAGGTGCATAAAACAGGCATACAAATCAAAACACTTACTGAAATGAAGTCATAAAGAAACTTACCATAAAGCCATTCATTAGTAGATGCATAATTTTACTACTGAATGGTGAAAGCAAATGTGTACACCGATGAGGTGAATGTGGTTGTTTAGTAGTACATGAAGCATTAAATCTTGGCTCGATAATACTTGGGAAAGTATGGGGCAAGCATAACTGGGGGAGGTGCACAGATGACACAGGCCTGGAGCAGGAGTGAGGTACAGATGTGTGCAGACCCCAGAAATCCCATCTTGAGCAGGATTAAGGATCATGGCTTACTTGTTTCAGGCCTGTGTGCCCTGAGGCATGTAGACCTATAACTCCCCACCTCCACCATTGAGGTAGTCACATAGGTAGTCACCCAATGGACAAATTACAGGTGTAAGCACCTGGAATTGCTCTAATGTACATGAAGCATTCCTAGCACCTCAGCTTCCCAATAATGTGCATTCACCTCAAAAAGACCCACCCACACCCAAGGCTTATCTAGCCCTCATTAGCTTGAATAAAGAGCTGATTCGCTAAATATCAACTTATGATGATGCCTGAATACCCTAAGGGCAGAAGCAGATCCAGGCCTACAAAGAAGTACTATACCTCCAGCATTGTTCAGTTACTGACCCATTGGTTCTATAAACAGCAACACTGAAAATGTCACTTCAAATAATACATAAAGTGTGACAGAGGTATGCACTTATCATCACAGAAGTCACTGAGTATTCTGTCCTAATTCCAAGTCAGGTTCACTCAATATTTGTTGATAGTTAGCTAGTTAGTTTACTTGTTTGATTTTTACAAACCTTAAGCCATCAATTCAAGGATCAGTGTTAAAGACCGTATGTTCTAACACAATACAATTCAAAAACACATTGACTTGATGCTTATAGAGAGACAATGGTAAGAGAATACTGAATGGCTTCCTTTTTATTTTTAAATCACTGTGTTTCCATGAGAACAGACAAGTTCACGTGTACAGTATGAACACTATGGTTCATAACATGTAACAATCTGAGCCCAGGTGTTTCAAGATTGTCTATTCAACAGCATTGCACAGCCAGAGAGCATTTGCCATACAGGGCATGTGCAGGGGTGAGAGGACATGTGCAGAGAATGTACATGCAGAGAGAGGGCATGAGCAAACAGAGGGTATGTGCAGGCCTAAGCACAGGTTCTGTGTTTTGAACCAAG
The DNA here is from genome assembly GCF_008632895.1 of Mastomys coucha. NCBI lineage: Eukaryota > Metazoa > Chordata > Mammalia > Rodentia > Muridae > Mastomys > Mastomys coucha. Next base: position 4,134,987 of record NW_022196899.1, read on the forward strand.
GCTGCAGTGAAGTCCTGGGATATAAAGTCATTAAGCAGTACCACACACACCATGGGCTCACTCTTTTCTTTCTTTTTAGTTCATTTTGGTCATGGGGTGTTCAGGAACCTGTCACTGTTGCCAAATGTTTCATGCATCCTCCACTGGAAATCACATTTTACCATTGAAGGAACTGTGTCCTGAAGAAGTAAAGTTAACATCTCAAATGATTAAAAGATGGCTTTCTAACTCAAAAAAATTCCTCACTTCCCTCCTCCCGAAGTTCACAAAAATCATACCGTGATTTATGAAAAAAAAAAAAAAAAAGGCCTAAGAAATCCCAACTACTATAAATTTTAAACACATCGAGAACAAGTCATGTGGACAAAACAGATCTGATGGAGAGATGAAAATAATGAGCCAAGTAGAGACACATTCTTTAAAGTTATAGCATAAAATAAACAGATGTAGTGCCCATTAGAATGAAATTATTTAGGAAACAACTTGTGGGGTGAGGGACTAGTTCTGAGCGCTTTGCATAACTTCTTTCCATTGCTCTCTCCCTCCATTCCTCTCTCCTACAGCCTAAATCTAAACTGTGACTAAGGACTGTCCTCAGCACATACTTGGCATATACAACTCTGCGTATAGTCAGGAATCTTGCAAAGTAGCTTCAGATCGTTTACTCCTAAAGATGAACGGAGTTGAAAGCCCTGAGACAAGCCACGTGTATGTACCACATACTCACTTACCCTCCAGAGTGGTCAGCACAGTATTCACTCAGTAACTTGAAGAAGCTAGACTTTTAGGCCTTCTGGTCTCAGGTTTCGCTGTGATCCTCTGCTTCCCACTGTAGAATCCATTGTGTCTCTCCTCCAATGTCTCTGGCACTTCATCTCTGTATAACATCTGTAGCGCTGTACAGTATAAGGCGGCTTCACATACAACCCTAATTCAGTCCATTAGAAACTGATTCTTCCAAAACCTCACATGGAACTGACATGACAAAGAAGGGCAGGAAGAAAGGAGCCTCCGTTAGCATCTCAACAGAACATCGCTTCTGGGACTTGAATATTCTTACATTCTATACAATTTGTGTCACAGCAAGAATAAGGACAAGCTAAGTATTTGTTGAATTTAAAAGGAAATATGGAGAAAGAAATCAGGAAAAGAGTCACAACCCATCACTGAGAGGAGTGAGGGCAGGAACTCAAGGCAGGAACCTGGAAGTAGGAAGTAAAGCGGAAGTACGGAGGAGCGCTGCTTATGGGCTCGCTCTCCATGGCTTTCTCAGTCTGTTCTTGTATAATTCAGCTTGTCAGGAGTGCCATGACCCACAGTGAGCTGTGTCTTCTCACATCAATCATTTGTCAAGAAAATACCCCACAGGCAAACCAGGTGAGGATGTGTTTCCTTTTCTTTTATTCATTTATTTCTATGTACATTTGGTCTTTGACCTACCTATACGTCTGCGTGAGGGGGTTGGATCCACCGGATCTTGGTTACAGACAGATATGAGCTGCCATGTGGGTGCTGGGAGTTGAACCGGGTCCTCTGGAAGAACAGCCAGTGCTCTTAACTGCTGACCCCTCTCTCCTGCCCCCTGTGAGGATATTTTTTCAGTTGAGGACCCCTCTTCCTAGATGACTCTAGTACATGTTATGGTGACAAAAAAATTTACAAAAAAAAATGATACCAGCTATACATCTTAGTTTACATTTTTACTGTAATTATGTTATCTATGTCAGTTTTACTGGGTCTATACCTCATATTGAGCTGCAAAGATCTTGTGGCCAAATTACTTATAAACAACATGCTTTTCTTCATTGTTGGGTGGTTGTAGAAGCTTGGTCACTAGGACGCTTATTCTTTGGTTTCGTATTTCTAGGGATAGAATGAGGGCCATGTGCAACATGGGTGAATGTACCATCACTGAGCTGTGTCCCCAGCCCTTCTTGCTTCATTCGTTTGTTTTGGGCCTGTTTGTTCATTGTAGAGTCTCATACATAAACAGAGCCTCCCACAAGCCCATCATCCCCAGTCCTCTGCTCGCCACTAACTTCTGCCTCTGCTTTCTTATTGCCAACATGTTACAGGTGCTGAAATTGATTCCTTATTGTTTTCTGAGTATGTTTTATCTATACCTGCCAGGTTTTATTAGGAGAAATATTAATAGCTATAAGACTTAACCCAGTGGAGGCTTTTGTTATTTTTTGTTGTTGTTTTGAAAAAGGGTATCCTTGTGTTACACAAAATGGCCTCACAAAGTCTATGTCTCCCAAGCACTAGGATTATAGACATGTATCTCTTGGGATGGCTATTTGTTTTTGTTGTTGTTGTTTTGCTTTGCTTTGCTTTTGTGGGTTTATAAATAATATGCATGAATTTTTACCACATAGCCAAGTTTCAACTATAGCTACCAATCCTTTTAGCTCCACTTCCCCAGTGTGAAGATCACAAGATGTGCAGCACCACGCCCAGCTCAGTCCAGTGGTTTCCAAGTTGTTTATAAGCTTGGATAGAAGCTTACAGGTAACCTTCCATTGTGAAGTGTTCTTTTGGCATAAATAGACAAATAATTGAATTGTTGGTCATAGCTCCTTCAGACTTCATAAAAACCGAAGTTAGATGAATGCCTTCTGGACATAACGGGCAAGCATTTGCTAGAACAAAAGCATCACACTGGTGACACATCATGACCACTCACTCTTTCCTAGAGTCTGACAATGCTGACTGTCATGTCTCTTTACTGTAACTGCAAACCATTATTTCTTTGGCTGCTGTCCCAGCATTACACTGAAGGTCTATAAACTGCTGTATCTCAAGTTCTGTCACACACTTCAAGACTAAGAAAAAAGAAAATGTAGAAGGACTTTCTTTTAAGTCAATGTGGTTCTTAATGGCAACAAGAACAGCTTGATTTCCACTGGTAACATCACAGTATAAAGATTCACAACCCTGTGTCTTTAAATCTCCATTTCTTGTATTGATAAGATCCCTGGAGAAACAGAAAGCAATTCTTTGTATACCATAAGAGAAGATAGAGAGAACTGGCAGATGAAAAACAGAATGGGGGTTGAAAAGAAGACAAAAAGGGTAACGTAAAGACCTTCTTTACCTATAAATGCAAAGGGAGAGAAAATGTACCAACGGTGAAATGGACTAGTAGATTTTCTTGAACTGCAGATACAAAGGTGGAAAATGGACCCGCCATAAAACATATTGCTTTTTATTTCTGTTCAAGAGCAACCTAGGCATAAAAATCTAATGCTTTTATTCACATTAACAACACTCCTGCTTGTCTCAACACTCTTACACTTAGTACAGAAAAGCTGTTATATTTAATGATCTGGGGGCAAAGGGGAAGTGGCTTATGTGTAAGTGATCAACTGTAGTGTCTAAGCAGCACTGTGTGAATGCAGCAGTACAGTAGTTATATGGTAGTGTGGCCAAAGGATGCAAGCCACAGTGGACAGCCTTGCATTAACCAGGAAAGGCCTGTCCATGGAATTCTACAGGGAGGAGCAGAACCCGGTATGTGGTAGAGACATTAACAATCCAATAGAACTTGAGAGAGTGAGGGCCCCCTCCATCCTTAAACAGGGAGTCTCTGCTGATCGTTCAGTTCATGCTGTATCATTAATGAAACAACTACCCTCTCTCTCTTCCTCTCCTCTCTCTCCCCCTCCCTCCCTATCTTCCTTCCTCCCTCCTTCTCTTTCTAAATTGGTGCCAGCTACACTAGGGTGCTCTTCTGATCACTCTCCCCTAGCCTCCATATCTTCAGTGTGACTACATAGGGTTCTTTCATGTTCTTACTGACACCATGCTTTTCAGACATCCAGCCCTGCTGCGAAGCTGCTGGCAAAATCACCAACTCTTTCTCCACCAAAATGAACTAGTCGGAATTCCTATTGGCCAAAGTTCACCCCAAGATCTTCAAGATGTCTGTCTGGCTCTCATCGTACTAAAAATGTCTTCCCTTGATCAGATCTGATGGTGGGAAACTAAAGTTTCCAGATGCCAGCCATTGTCCCCTATGTACAAGCAGCTTCCATAGGTGGAGATAGCATGAGGTTTGAACTATGCAATGCAATAGATGCAGTAGAACATGTCTATCACAGTTTCGCCCCTGGAATTTGCTACGGTTTCAATTAGCTTTAAGTGTATAATTCTAAGTAATATTTTTCTTCTTTTCATATTTTTAACTCAGATGCAGTGAGTTTCTATTACATAAAATAATGCTCTGGGTATTGAGAAATAAGAGGTAAGAAACAAAAACACTCTAGCAAAATAGATTTTGCAACAACAAAGTTTCAAAACATGAAATAAAGAATAGTGGAGGAAAAAGCCAAGCAACAGAAGGACACTCAGGACAAGTGAGGAGGTGACCCATGTTCAAATTCCAACTTCAATGGTTCCCATCTGTGGACCTTGAACAAGTTGCTTAACTTTTCTAAACATCATATTTTCTTCTATAAAACAAATATAAAGATAGAGCCCACCATTTTAAAATGCTTAGATGAATGCAGGAGAGCGTGCACCACACACACACACACACACACACACACACACACACACACACACATACACAGAGTATTTACCATCTTGAGCTAAACTTTAGCCCCTTGATATACTAGGAGCTAAAATTTTCAATGGAATTTTTCAATTAGGTTTCACGAGGCAGGAAAAAAATTCCTTCGTTCTTAGGTAAGGCCAAGGAAATAATGAGAAAAAAAAATAGTCTTGGCACAGCGCAGGAGCCCTGCTGCTCTTCAGGTGGCTTTTATTCACTGAGGTCTATGATTTGTGCCATTTGTCACCTCCCAAGTGACATGAAGTCCCAGCAGGAGGCAATATCACACTCTACTTTGATGACTATTTGACAATCACTTATAGCAAACACTTAGGGGCTCATGCACATAATACCAGTAACTGAAAGTCAAAGCAGCTTTAGCACCCCTGAATATGAACCTAAAAGACCCCCAGTCAGCCCAACTGCAGAAATCCTTGCACAACCATACGTATTACTTCACTCTTTACAACAACCAAAAACCAGCCTGGATGCCCATCAATGATAAACAGATAAAGAAAATTTAATATATGGAGATAACTAAATTGGTATAGTACCCGTGTGCTAGAAGGACATGTGTTTGAATCTCCAGGACCCATATAAAGATGATGGGCATGGTGGCACACACCTATAATCCTAGCATTGGAGGAAGGAGACAGAAGGATTCCAGGAGCTCATGAACCAGGAAGCCTTGCCCAGTCAGTAAGCTCCAAGTTCCATGATAGACCCTGTATCAAAAGTAATGAAGGGCCCTCTGCCCATCACTTACTGCTGGGGCAGACTGGTAGCTAGGGGACTCCCCTGAAGACACCATATACTGAGCCATCCCAGAATATCCAACTGCACTCAGAGCAGTTGGTAAGGACCCCCACCCCTCAGAGCTGCTACTGAGAGCCCAATGCACTTGGGACCCATGACCCCTCAAAGCCCCACCACCACCAAATACCATTCCCATTCCACCCTCTGCTGGGGCAAACTGCTAGCCAGTCTGCTCCCCTGAAGAAACCATATCCCAGAAGATTGGCTGCACTCAGAGCAATCCAGGTAAGTGACATCACAGCCTGAGGCATCTCAGGAGATCCTCTGCACATAAGGCAACTGAGCAACTGATCACCAGCTTGTCTGCTCCCAGGAGACACCACAGCTTGAAGATGTCCCAGGAGCTCCTCTGTACACAGAACAACTGGATAACAAACACCACAGTCTGAAAACCTTCCAGGAACTCTGTAGCATGCAGGGCAATGAACCTGACAGACTGACTGCCTCCTTGGAGTTTTGCGGTACACACGGAAACAAAGACCACAGTCCTTAGGCTCCCCTGGGGAACACCTTCACACAGGACAACAGCTTGACTGCTCTTCTGAAGACCCAAGAGTCTGAAGGCCTCCCAGGAGCTCTACTGCAGCCAGGGTAACAGATCAGCAGCTTCTCTGCCCCTCTGAAGAGCCCCTGGTTGGAAGGTCCCACAGGTGGTCTGATACAGCTAGGGCCTCAGGCCTACCTGGAGACCTGAAGTAACCCAGGGACAAAAGAGGCAAACTCTAGACAGAGTCACTCAGACCAGCAATCACCAGGGGTAACCAGATGACAAGAGGCAAGTGCAAGACCATAAGCAACAGAAGCCAAAATATGTGGGCTTCATCAGACACCAGTTCTCCCACCCACAGCAAGCCCTGAAGACACCAACACATCTAAAAATCAGGAAGCTGACCTAAAATCATATCTCGTGAAGATAATAGAGTCCTTTAAGGAGGACATAAATAACTCACTGAATGAAAGACAGGAAAACACAGGTAAAGAAGTAGAAGCCCTTAAAGAGGAAACAAATAAATCCTTTAAAAAAAAAATGCAGGAAAACACAATCAGATGAAGGAATTGAATAAAGTGGTCGAAAACCTAAAAGTGGAAGTAGAAATAATAATAATAAAAAAACCACAAATGGAGTCAAACCTAGAAATAGAAAACCTAGGAAAGAAGTCAGGAATTACAGATATAAGTATCACCAACAGAATACAAGAGATGGAAGAAAGAATCTTGGATGTAGAAGGGATTGACACAACTATCAAAGAAAATTCAAAATGTAAAAAAACTCCTAACCCAAAGCATCCAGGAAATTCCGGACACGATGAAAAGACCAAATCTAAGAATAATTAGAATAGAGGAAAACAAAGATTCCCAGCTCAAAGGACCTCAAAATGTCTTCAATAAAATCATAGAAGAAAACTTCCCTAACCCAAAGAAAGAGATGACCTTAAAGGTACAAGAACCCTATAGAACACCAAACAAATGAGACCAGAAAATAAAATCCTCAAATAATGAATACATAATAATCAAAACACTAAATGCATGGAATGAAAAGAATATTAAAAGCTGCAAGGGAAAATTGCCAAGCTGTTGCAAGAAATATTAAAAAATGAAGCCAGCGCATTCCCACTCTTGTGCTGGCAGCTCTCAGCCCCCAGCAGTCTGGCCAGCCATGCATTGGTGGGCAATAGGCTAACTATTGACTCTGACTTAGAACTCCACAATCTCTCCACCCAGCTCAGTAGGTTCCCACTGGCAGGTCATTACCCTGCCAACCCCATGCTTCAAATCCCCCCTACCTTTTTTTGGAGCACAACTATTACCATTTAATTTTTTAATATTTCCTGCAACAGATGGCAAACCAATGTGTTGGGCAAGAATCCACTAGAAATTTAAGATTATTAGCCTGAGAGTTAAGAGTTTTATTTTATTTACTTTCTTTTCTTTTTAACTAAGTAACTGAGTAGCACTGAGATGAGTCACGTGGACTCAAGCTTGAGAACTGAAACATAGAAAGTGGAGATCCTTCCGGTCTCTCTGGGCTGGTGCCCTGAGCAGACCTTGGGGGCAAACTCTGCAACCACTCCCAAAACACCCAGAGGAAGCTGCACTCCCAGGTGCTCTAACAAGCCCAGGATCACAGGATCCCAGAGAGAGCTTGACTCTGAGAAGTTCTGACACAATCAGGATCACAGGAAGGACAGGCTCCAGTCAGATTTAGCAAGGGCAGGTAGCAGTAGAGATAACTAAATGGCAGGGAGGTGGGTAGGGCAAGCATAAGAAAATAAACAACACAAAACAAGGTTACTTGGCATCATCAGAACTCAATTCTCCCAACATAGAAAGCCCTAGACACACCATCATGCCAGAAAAGCAAGATTCAGATATAAAATCACTTCTCATGATGATGATACAGGACTTTAAGAAAGACATAAATAGCACCCTCAAATAAATACAGGAGAGTACAGGTAACAGCTAGAAACCCTTAAATCCCTTAAAGGAAACACAAAAATCCCTTAAAGAACTACAGGAAAACACAACCAAACAGGTGAAGGAAATGAACAAAACCATCCAGAATCTAAAAATGGAAATAGAAACAATAAAGAAGTCAGAAAGAGAGACAACCCTGGAGATACAAAACCTAAAAAAGAAATCGGGAGTCATAGATGCAAGCATCCCCAACAGAATACAAGAGATAGAAGACAGAATCTCAGGGGCAGAAGACACCATAGAAAACATTGACACAACAGTCAAAGAAAATGCAAAAAGCAAAAAGCTCCTATCCCAAAACATCCAGGAAATCCAGGATGCAATGAGAAGACCAAACCTAAGGATAATAGGTATAGAAGAGAGTAAAGACTCCCAACTTAAAGGTCTTAAAGTAAGTATCTTCAACAAAATTATAGAAAACTTCCCTAACCTAAATAAAGAGATGCCCATGAACATATAAGAAGCCTACAGAACTCCAAATAGACTCAACCAGAAAAGAAATTCCTCCCATCACATAATAATAAAAACACAAAGTGCACTAAACAAAGAAAGAATTTTAAAAGCAGTAAGGAGAAAAGGTCAAGTAACATATAAAGACAGGCCTATCAGAATTACACCAGACTTCTCACCAGAGACTATAAAAGCTAGAAGATCCTGGGCAGATGTCATACAGACCCTACAAGAACACAAATGCCAGCCCAGGCTACTATACCCAGCAAAACTCTTAATTATCATAGATGGAGAAAACAAGATATTCTATGACAAAACAAAATTTACACAATATCTTTCCACATATCCAACCCTACAAAGGATAATAGATGGAAAACATCAACATATGGAGCAAAACTACACCCTAGAAGAAGCAAGAAAGAAATCTTTCAACAAATCCAAACAAACCTAATTCCACCTCTGACAACAAAAACAACAGGAAGTGACAATTACTTTTTCTTAATATCTTAATATGAAAATTAATATTAGCAACATAATCTAATAGATTGAAATCCAAAAATATGAGGAATTAGAAATTTGTTGATTGTCATCCAATGGTCTCTCTAATTTGGTAATTGGAGAAATAGGTCCAGTATTGTACAATCTATATATACTTTCAGCTTGTTCGTGACAGTGTCTTGCTGTGTACAACATAAGGGTCCTGAAATCTTGCTTCTCCTATCTCAGCCTCTCTTTCAGTAGTATTGCTTATTTCATGTTTTTACACTATACTATGGTATTCAGGAGAGCTTACATATTTCAAAAGTATTTATATACCCCCCCAAAAAATAGACAATTAACTAGGGAGGTGGTTTGTAAGAGAACAACAAAGAGTGAGACTGAATGCTTTGCTTGATGTTTGTAACTATTGTATCAAGTTTGAAGAAGAGGACTTTATAAGTCATCTTTCTCTGAGATGAATGTTTTTCAAAATCATCACAGCCAGTGAACCAGATTCTTACCCTCACCTAATGTCTGTGCCACCCTCCAAGCAGAACCATTGTTCATTGAAACAGTTGGTGAATGACTTTATGGATAGACCATCTTAATACACACACCATTTCTTAAATGAATGTAACCTGTTCTTTATGGGTTGAGAATAAAGTCACTCACTCAAGTCAAATAACTTTGACCATAGCAGGAAATCTGTAGCCAAAAATCGTGCCTACAATTCATTCCTTAGCACAGCAGAACTATCAACTCTCAGATTAGCAATGATAGAGGTAAAATCTTTTGGTGCTGTGAGGGTCATTGAAGTACAGCCTTATTACAATGAAATCCAATGTCTAAGAATTGTTCTTATTTTGGGCTTGTACCATAGTAAGAGCCAAGATTTTAAACTATACTAAATACAAAACAAATAAACAAACAAAAAGACTTTATCTATATATGTTCATTTAAGAAAATACTAGTAGTGATGTATTATTTTGAAATATACAGTTAATATGTTTGGAGTTATTTAAAATTTATATTGAGAAAAACATATGTATTTTCAGTATTGCTGTAGACAAGCATCTACATAAGACTGTTCAATTGATTGTTGTTTTATATCAAACAACTTTTATAATACTCATTTTTATTGTTATATTTTATAAATTTTAAGGAATATGACAAAAAATATATTATAGGTATTGAAGGGGGGTCTCTGGGAGGAGTTGGGGTACAAAAGGGAAACAAGAATGTGATTTAATTCTAGTTACTTAAAATATGTTTTTAAATGTTAACAAATTCAGATAAATTGAAATCATGTAACTTTTCTCATCATAATGCAATAAGAGTTAAAAAAAATAGAAACATAGAAAGCAGGCTCTGAGGTCCCCTGCTGTGGGGAATGCATGCTGCTCTGAGTCAGAGAGCTGTAGAATGGAAGTTGTCTACTTTTGGGGGCAGAGACTGATTGAACTGTGAATTTATAAAATTGGGATTATTTGCTTTTAAGATAGATTTATATACATATTTTGTCCGAATCATGTGGAGAATTTTGCCTGCACTTTGGAACTAGAATAGGGAAAATTGTTCACTGACTTCAAGTAGAGAGGGCAGTGAACAGGCATTAATAAAATAGATGTCTGTGCTTCCAGGTAGAGAACCAAACAGATAGATGGTATAACAAGATGACTGCTCTAGGCAGAGAGCTTAACAAATAAAGACTACTTGCTTCCTAAAGGGATATTAGTGAAAGTTTGCATTAATTGCTTTAAAGATAGTAGAAAGATATACTGCTCTAATACATTTTACAGGATATTCAAATTCTGTCTAATGTGGACTCTATGGGAATTTTGGGTTATTATCCTGCATGGCAAAGTAGAAAAGACCTAAGAATAGGCACATACAGTATTTTAGTTTACTTCATTTGTTTTGGATTGTTTTAACTTTTAAAATGGGCGTGATTTTGACTTTTGTGGTTATAGTAATCCTCTGGGAGAGAGGTCAAAATAAAGGTTTCTCTGGTTCATGGCTCAAGGATATGCTGATTTGGGAGAAAGGTTTTTGTCTTTGCATTTTTAGAAAGGTAATCAGTGTATATATACTTCCAGAGTCATATGGAGCAGATTTGGTAGAGGGAGACCCCCTGAAGTACTAGATTCCAGAGAATCAAACAAGAAGGTTATCTTGATGATACTAAAATTTTGTTTTGAGATTTGTATATTACAGAATATACAGCCTTGGTGAGTCTCATTGTCAGACATGCTAAACTGACCTGCTTGAACTCCTTATGTCGTGGACTTTCAGCCAGATCTAGTCAGGACATAGACATCAGAGGCTAATACAATCCTTCATGTGGCCCTCTTAAGGCCAACCAACTCTCCCACTTTCCCTAACCTTCTCCCATCCCTTCAAAATATCTCAACGCCCATATTCAGCTTGAAGAAGTTATGAAGAATCACTGACCCAGTTCCCTGGGCTTTGGGGCTGGAAATGGTTCTTATAGGTTGTCTTTCTAGGGAGGGTAGAAATGGTCATAATTGGAATAGGGAGGAATAGCTAGAATTGATTGCGTAGTCATAATCTCATTTGGTAGAAATCTTTTTAATTGTTACTAAGCTGAAGTCATAATGTCTTATTTTAGTACAGAATTTATTTTGATGCAAAATCAAGGTTTTCATTGATACAAATTTCTTCTACTAATACTAAAAATTTTAAAGTACAGGTCTTAGAACCAGTCCTTCTATTACTGCTTTTACAAACTGATCTGAGATCATTAAGTCTGTAAGTTAAGGGCCAAATAACAAATTCATCGCTCTGAGTTTACTGTTAGCGTTTTTTTTAGATATTTTAATTAGAAACAGCTAAGAGTAGTTAATGGAAAATAGTCAAGATTACTTTACATAAGTAGTTGGCTTTCAAAAGCATCAGAAATCCACAGAATGTGACATTTAATGTTATTTATTAACTTGTTCAGAAGAATCTGCGCCTAACAGCTTCCCATTCATGGATTCAAAGAATCAACTGAGCATCTTACCTCCAGATGAGGCTGTACCTTTGTGGATAGGTCGCCACTGGGCAGAAAATTGCCAATCTCTCCTGCAGACCTGTACTGTTCTTGAAAGTTCATTCTCCCCAGACATAATAGGCTAGTCCTTAATCCTGTATCTCAGAGGTCTGTCAGATGATCCTGGGCCAGAAGGCTGAAGATATACTCCATCTTCCTGACTTACTGGGACTGCATAGGTAGCTGTCTCTACAATTTGTTTCTGATCTGAAAGCTGTGTTAAGTTTCCTGTATGTTTTCAGTTAATGTTGGTCATTCTCAGATTCTGACCAGGTTGAAAAGCTACTAATAGTCTCGTAGCCAACCCAGGCTATTTACTTTGAGAGAACAGATTTGAGAAGATGGTTTTCAGATGGCATACAATCTAAAGCCAAGACCTAAGTCAAGGTATGATCCTAAGTATTTTAATGTAAAATAGATGATGATGTTCTATCTTAAAGGTATAAATGATGGACTGGGTGTTAGGTCTATCATATACCTTATAAATTACAAAATAGTAATAATTGTGCTCTAATTATATTTGAGAGAAAGGTTTTGTTTTTTATTAGACCAGAAAGGGGGAAGTGTTGTGGGTTGGCCTGGTGCTGTTTGTTGATGCTAATTCTCCTGGAAGGGGCTGTTGACAAGGAGTGAGTCATACTCAGGTAACTTCTTGTGAACCAATCCCCTAATGAATAAAGGAGCCAGTCACTAGGTGAGTAGGTGGGACTTCTAGGTTGGAGAGAGGAAGAGAGGAAGCAGGAGAGGGTTAGGCCTTTTAGAACAGGGGAAGCATATGGGTAAAATGTAGCTGCTAGAGTTTTCGGGTATCATGGCAGGTACACAAGGATTTACCACCAGAGGAATCAGGTTTTAATAAGACTTATGGGTTTAGGTTTTAGTTGTTTTGCCCAGAGATTGAGTTACCATTGTTTCTGAACTAAGTTTGCGTTGCATTTTCCTTCATGTGGCAGCTCATCTGGGTTCAAGAGAGAAAGGTATTGCTGCAAAAAGTGTCTATGCTTAATGTGTACCACAAAGGTCATGGGTGGTTTGAAACATGGAACTGACATGGTAGCGACCTGCCATTGGGAACTTAGCAAGTTGGGTAGAGACATTTCAGGAGTTCTGGGCCAGAGAGTCTCCACAAAATAAAACAGGCCAGCCACTGTCCGCCAGTACATGGCCACCCAGGCAGCTGGGGCAGAGAGTGGGCAGTGCAAGTGAGGGAACATGACAATTATTTTTTTTTAATATTTCCCACAACACCAAGTAACATACAAAAGTAGACCTATCAGAATTACACCAAACTTCTCAACAAAGACTATGAAAACCAGAAGAACCTGGTCAGACATCATACAGACTCTAACAGAACACAAATGCCAGCCCAGGTTACTATATTCAGCAAAACTCTCAATCAACATAGATGGGGAAACCAAAATATTTTAGGACAAAACCAAATTCAAACAGGACCTATCTACCAATCCAGCCCTACAGAGGACCCTAGAAAGAAAACTTCAACACAAGGAAGGTACCTACACCAAAGAAAAGAATCTCACAACAAAGCCAAAAGGTGAGAATCACAAGCACATAAAGCCACCTACAAAAACAAACATATCAGGAGCCAACAGCCATCTACCTTTAAGATCTCTCAATATTAATGGACTCAACTCACCCATGAAAAGATATAAGCTAACAGACTGGATACACTAACAAGATCCAGAGTTTTGGTACATGCAAGAAACATACCTCAATAACAAAGACAGAACTATCTCAGAGTAAAAGGATGGAAAAAGATCTTCCAAGCAAATGGTCTCAGGAAACAAGCTAGAGGTGCCATCCTATTATACAATAAAATAGACTTTCAACCAAAAGTTATCAAGCATGATGAGGAAGGACACTTCATATTCATCAAAGGGAAAAATCTACCAAGAGAAAGCCTCAATTCTGAACATCTATGTCCCAAATGGAAAGGACACCCACATTCAAAAAAAAAAAAAAAAAAAAACCTTTACTAAAGCTCAAAACACACATTGAACCACACAATAATAGTGGGAGACTTCAACACCCCACTCTCACCAATGAACAGGTCATTGAAACAGAAACTAAACAGAGGCATGGTGAAATTAATAGCAATTATGAACCAAATGGATTTAACAGGTATCTACAGAACATTTCATCCTAAAACAAAAGAAAACGCCTTCTTATTAGCACCTTATGGTACATTCTCTAAAATAGACCATATAATAGGTGACAAAACAACCCTCTACCAATACAAGAAGATTGGAATAATCCCATGCATCATATCAGATCACCACGGATTAAGGCTGGTCTTAAATACCAACAAAAACAGCAGAAAACCCGCATACATGCTGAAACTGAACAACTCTCTACTCAACAATAATTTGGTCAGGGAAGAAAAAAAGAAAGAAATTAAATACTTCCTGGAATTTAATGAAATTGTTTATATATCATACCTAAACTTACAGAACACAATGAAAGCAGTTGTAAGAGGAAAATTCATAGCACTAAGTGCCCTGGTAAAGAAACTGGAGATGTCTTACACTAGAAACTTAACAGCACACCTGAGAACTCTAGAACAAAAAGAAGCAAACACTCCCAAGAGGAGCAGACAGCAGAAAATAGTCAAACTTAGGGATGAAATCAACCAAAGAGAAACAAAGAGAACAATACAAAAAATAAAATAAAAGCTGGTTCTTAGAGAGAATCAACAATATAGATAAACCCTAAAGGGCCCAGAGGCAGTATTGAAATTAACAAAATCAGAAATGAAAAGTAATACATAACAATAGAAATGAAGGAAATTCAAAAAAATCCTCAGATCCTACTACAAAAGCTTATACTCAACAAAAATGGAAAATCCAGAGAAATAGATGGATTTCTAGACAGATACCACATACCAAAGCTAAATCAAGAGAAGGTAAGCTATCTAAACAGGCTCATATCCCATAAGGAAATAGAAGTCATTAAAAACCTCCCAACCAAAAAAAAAAAAAAAAGCACACAGCCAGATGGATTTAGTGCAGAATTGTACCAGACCTTCAAAGAAGACCTGATATCAATATTCCTCAAACTAGTCCATAAAATAGAAACAATTGTTCTATGAAGCCACAATTACTTTGATAACTAAACCACACAAAGACCCAACCAAAAAAAACAAAAAAAAAAACTTCAGACCAATCTAACTTATGAATATTGATGGAAATTTTGTTAATTGAAAGTAACAAAATCAGAAATGAAAAGTAATACATAACTTCATAATTTCAACTTAATAAAATTTATATATTAATTTTGTTAATGAATATGGAAATTTCAACTTAATAAAATTCTTCCAAACCAAATCAAAGAACACATCAAACCATCATTCTAGTAGGCTTCATTCCATAGATACAAGATTGGTTCAATATACAAAAATTCATTAATGTAATCTACTATATAAACAAACTCAAAGAAAAATTGACATGATCATCTCCTTAGATGCAGAAAAAGCATTTGACAAAATATAACACCCTTTCACATTAAAGGTATTGGAAAGATCAGGAATTCAAGGACCATACCTAAACATAGTAAAAGCAATTTACTGCAAACCAACAGTCAATATCAAATTAAATGGAGACATTCTTGAAGCAATTCCACTAAAATCGGGACAATACAAGGATGCCCACTCTCCCCATATCTATTCAATATAGTACTCAAAGTGCTAGCTAGAACAGTAAGACAACAAAAAGAGGTCAAGGGGACAAAAATTGATAAAGAAGAAATAAAGGTATCATTATTTGCATATTATCATTATGATAGTATACATAAGTGACCCCAAAAATTCTACCAGAGAATTTCTCCAGCTGATAAACTACTTCAGCAAATTGTCTGGACATAAATTTGACTCAAAAAATGAGCCGTCTTCTTTTATACAAATGATAAACAGGCTGAGGAAGAAATTGGGGAAAGAACTCCCTTCATAATAGCCACAAATGATAAAAAAAACATCTTGGGGTAACTCTAACCAAACAAGTAAAAGACCTGTATGACAATAACTTCAAGTCTCTCAAGAACAAAATGAAAGTAGATCTCAGAAAATGGAGAGATCTTCCATGCTCATGGATTGGCAGGGTTAATATAGTAAAAATGGCTATCCTACCAAAGGCAATCTACAGATCAAAATCCAACACAATTCTTCAACAAGAAAAGAGCAATCTCAATTTTATATGGAAAGGCAAAAACCCAGAATAGCAAAACAATTATTAACAATAAAAGAACAGCTGGGGAAATCACCATCCCTGACTTCAAGCTTTACTACAGAGCTATAGTGTTAAAAACTGCATGGTATTGGTACAGAGACAGACAGGTTGATCAATGGAACAAAACTGAAGAACCAGAAATAAAACCACATACTTAAGGACACTTGATCTTCGACAAAGAAGCCAAAAATATACAATGAAAAAAAAAGAAAGTATCTTCAATAAATGGTGCTGGTCTAACTGGCTGCCTATATGTAGAAAAATTAAAAAAGGACCATACTTATCACTTTGCACAATGCTGAAGTCCAAGTGAATCAAGGACCTACACATACAACCAAATACACTAAATCTAATAGAAGATAAAGTGGAAAAGAGCCTCGAACTCATTGGCACAGGGGAAATTTTCCTAAACAGAGCTCCAACGGCTCATGCTCTAAGATCAAGAATTGATAAATGAGACCTCATGAAACTGGAAAGCTTCTGTAAAGCAAAGGTCGTAGTCAATAAGACAAATCAAAAACATACAGAGTGGGAAAAGAATCTTTACCAACCCTACATCTGATAGAAAGCTAATATCCAAGATACACAAAGAATTCAAGAAGCTAACCACCAAAAAACCAAGGAACCTGATCAAAAAATGGGGTATAGAACTAAACAGAGAATTCAAAATAGAGAATCTTGAATGGCTGAGAAACACCTAAAGAAATGTTCAAAGTCCTTAGTGATCAGAGAAATGCAAATCAAAACAACCCTGAGACTCCATCTTATACCAATCAGAATGGCTAAGATGAAAACCTAAGGTGTCAACACATGTTGGCAAGGATGTGGAGAAAGAGGAACACTCCTCCATTACTGGTCGAATTACAAACTGGCACAGCCACTCTGGAAATCAGTCTGGAGGTTTCTCAGAAAATTGGAAATAGATCTACCTGAAGACCCAGCTATACCACTCTTGTGAATATAGCCAAAAGATATCCCACCATGCCTCAGGGGCACATGTTCCATTATGTTCATAGCAGCCTTGTTTGTGATAGCCAGAAGCTGGAAACAACCCACATGTCCCATGACAAAAGAATGGATACAGAAAATGTGGCGCATTTATACAATGGAATACTACTCAGTTATTAAGAAGGAGGACATCATGTGTTTTGCAGGCAAATGGATGAAACTATAAAATATCATCCTGAGGGAAGTAATTCAAACCCAACAGGACATGCATGGTATGTGCTCATTAATAAATGAATATTACCCAAAAATGTACAGAATACCCAGGATACAATCCACAGAACTCAAGATTCTGCTCTGGATTCTTGAATAAAAGACACACACACACAAACACACATACACACACACACACAGGTTTATATTTAATATGCCTTAATCAGCTCAATGGCTGTGCCACTCCCAAACTTTCACGTTGCTAATGACTCCTCCCTGTTACTCCTGAATTGCTTCTTAATAGAATCTATATTCCATCTTTGCTACCCTAGACCCAATGGGGGGGGGGGCGGCTGGGTCCGCTCTTCCCTGGCTCGTACATAACTTTATGCTTTCTCCTCTTTCAGCTCACAAGCCCAGTTCCTATTCCTCTTTCAGCATGGTGATTCTGCTTTCTCCCAGTCCTGTGTTTCTTGCCTGGGAATCCTAAAAGTCCCATCTCATCTCTGTCTCCCTGCTCAACCATTGGCCACTGACAACTTTATTTACCAATCAAAGCCAACTGGGGGCATGGACCCTCAGTGTCTTACATAAAAATTTTCAAATTCTCGTGTAATTTGGGAAATCTAACTAATATAATACAAGCAATAAACCAAATCTACAACATTTCCCCCTTTTCATGCATTAAGAAGACCTTTCCTCTCAGATGTACAATGTACATAATTGTAATAATTATGAAAACTGTATGGTATGATACACACAGCATCCAGTCTATCATACTTGGCAGTTTAAAGTATTCTGTCATCTATCCTAGCTTAAAGAGTTTACAATTCTGTACCTCAATTAGGTTTGACTTTAACTTGTATTACCAACTGAAAACCATCCCTTCAAATCTGAAACATCTTCCTAATATTAGACAATTTAAGTTCAATTATGAGACTATAGCTAGTCTTCAACCTCAACATAGATCTGAGAAGCAACTAAATATTTCCTGAATGTGTAGGAAGCACAGAGGCTTAGCTTCCAAAATTTTTACAATGTATAGAGACAGCTGACTGCTTGGACAGTTCTGGATACTCCTTATAACATTGGAGCATCTGTGTTCAGCCCTCTGGTCCAGAACCATCTGACGGACCTTAAATGAAGCAGTAATTATGAAGGACTAGCTTACCTGTGTTGGCAGAGCTCAGCAGTCAATACCCTGCATCCATTTGTCCTTTTTTGCACAACATTTTGTCTGTAGATGAAATTAAGGCAATTCTTACCCAGCAGCTAGCTTGTAACAATTGGAACAACTCCATATGGAGATAATGATGCGAAATATCTTCTTTGAAGTGGGATGGGTATATTGACAGGAGCGGACATGTCTCCTAGTCAAAAGATCTATTAATAATGAAATGATTTTAAATCCCATATTCTGTGTATTTCTGATGCTTTTGAAAAGTATATATATAAATATATACATATATGTATATACGTATAATTATAATATATATTAGCTGAGCTGTTAAGCTATTTACAGTAGCTATTAAGCTACTCTTCGCTATTTACTATTTGAATAATATTGAAAACACTTTCTTATAATAAATCAGAATCTACCATTACCTTGAGTTTTTTAGCTGACCATTAACTTGCATTACATGATCATCCTAAACAGTTTGCTATAGCAGCTTTTAGAAGGGACTGGGTCTAAGCCTTGTATTCTTAAATGAGTTGCATGGGTGCAACACCTATCTAAAAGTAACAAAATTAATTTTAAATTTTGTATCAATATACAAAGATTTATGTCAATGAAAACCTTAAACCTGTATCAATATATAAATTCTGTACAAACGTAAGAATGTCGACCTTTAATTCTGCATCAAAATGTAAACATTTGTACCAATGTAAGATTAGGGCCGTAAAATGTTTTAAGAGTAAATTTAGTAATCTATCCCACATATCTAATTTATTATAATATTACTCTATCCCACTTTTTTTTCTTTTCAACCTCCTTTCTTTTACCTAAGAAAGAAAGGACAAAGAAGACAAAAAGAAAGATACAAATCAACAAGTCTAAGCTCTATTTTGTTTTCTCCCGTCTAAAATTATGACCATTTCCAAATTATCCCTCAAAATGACAACCTATCTATAATTTATAAGATAACTATAACCAGACATCCAAACCCAAGGAATCCGGATGAAAAACATCTACAAATTCTTCCTGCTGAATTGTGGCAAAGAAATTTTTTTAAAAGGTTGGAGAGGAGTAGGAATGTTAGACAAATTGGTCAGAACTAAGAAAGCTGGTTATATCATTTGTTATGCAGTTTCTGTATACTTAGAAACTTCAGGACCTAATTGAAGTCCTGACTGGAACCATCTGAAAGCTAGATGAACTGAGGTTATTGAGGATCGTTAGGCACTCTTGAAGTTATTCTAGAAGCAGTCTCTGGAAACAGCATCAAGCGAGGCAGTACAAGGAGGGAGCTGGCGAAGCAGGTCATCCCAGCATCCCTGAGGACGAATCTTGTCAGAGCTGCATCTTGGTGTTTCATTCTGTAGTATACGAACCTTACAACCAAGCTTTTAGTTCTATAAAGATATTTGTATGGATTGTACAATTTTAAACAAGCATTACTATCTACTGAGGTAGGGCTTCGCTCTATCTCTGTACCTTTGTATTCTACATTTGAGATCAAAGGCCTGGATTTCTTTATTCTCCTATGTATACTTAAGAACACTTAAACAATTACCACTATTTATCCCTTCTATCCTTAAAACAATACAATTTTCCTTCCAAGAAGATTAGTATCTGTGGATATATAATTATATCCCCTTTCTCATTATATAACTTGGATTAACATCCTTTCCTATGGATTTTACTTCAACTAAACTTTCTTCTATTTCTGTATGAGCCTATTTTCAGGCTGATTTATAGATGAACACCGCACTAAGCTATCTCAGAATTTCCACATTCTAAGAATCTGATTCTTGTGAAGGCTTGGCTTTTTAAATTTTGAACAACTTCATCCCTATCTTTTCCTGCTCTCTTTGGCCTGCCTTATCCCAGCAGGAGCTCAGAAAGAGCCACACAGCTGGCTCCACTGAGAAACCAGTTCTCCCCCATCCTAATATTAAAGGGAAGGCATGTATATTCATTTTGGGAATCTCCAATTAATTTTTAAAAGTGAGTTCTTGCCAGACACATTGGATATCATTTTTAATCCTGGTGTGGGGTACTGCTACTTGATCTAATGGTCTATGTACACCGCCTTTATAATTTAATATGCCTTAAACAGCCAAATAGCTGGGCCACTGTCTAACCTCCATAGTGTTAACCTCTACCTCCTGCCAATAATTCCAAATTATACTTGCTGATTCTATGGTCTTTTGTAGCTGCTCTATACCCAGCTGGGGCAGCCCTCTCAGCCACACTCTTCTAGCTTCTTCCCATGGCGGCCATGTCTCTCTGTCCTGAATTCATCTCAGACATGGCGTCTCTCCTCTCCTTCACACTCTACAGGCATGGCGGATTTCCCTACTCCTCTCTTCCAGGTCCCAAGCCCAGGAATCCTAAAATCTTGCCTCTGTCTGTCCTTTCAGCTATTGGCTGTTGGCAACTTTATTTACCAATCAGAACCAACTGGGGGCAGCTTCCCCGAAGCCATATGCAGACACTCTGATGCAAGCGTTTTTGGGGGGGAACATAATTAGCATTTTTTGTAATACAATAGTTACATTAAAGCATACATGATTTTTTTTAAAAAATTACTAAGGATGAGACGTTTTGGTGGCACAGCTGCCATGAGTCACCCATCTTTCCATAAGTAACCCCAATAAATATACCTATTTCACCAGGCTGGACTTGACAAAATTTTTGCTTACCTGTTCGCTCTCTGCATTTGAAAGTCTTATCAGGGAAGCTATTCTGCACCAGAAATCAAAAATGTTAAAGCCTGAAGGAAGCTATGCAAAGAACATCAGCACCAATGTTTACAAACAGACGCTGAGTAAGACATCAGGTGCAAGGATTATGCACATCAGTGATCAACTCTGACTTACCAGTGTGTTTATTACAGAAAAATAAAAGCCCTTCCCTTGGAGTCCAGACATGAATTATCTACTTCCTGCTCCCTGGGTCTTCCATCTGTATGTATGTCTCTCTGTGTGTTTGTGCTTCTGTGTGTTGTGTGAGCTGTTGCGTCTATGTGTAAGTGGTATCTGCCAGCTGTATGTCTGTCTCTAAAATAGGGCTCTGCTCTGCATTTGTTGAAGAGCATAGAAAGAGCTACTCAGGAAAGGAACGGGATACATCAGAAAGCTTTAAAAGGGATCAACTGATCCCAACTGACCCAAAGGACAAACGTCATTGTTTCTCAACCAATATCAATAAATGATTGCTTTCAATGTGTATGGTAGATCTTAAAAAGTTGCTTTCAATTTCTGTATTTACTGTTTTCAGAAAATAATACACATGCATTATTCTGAGTTAGGGTCATAGAAGAATATATAATAACTTAAAACTGCAGCTATGCATTAGTTAAGGTTGTAAAAGCTAACAACATGGAAAATCAAACACAAGGAAGATTGACTAGTTTGTTTTCTCTGAAAGACAGGATAAACAAATAGTTTGCATATGCAGTAGACTAGCATTCTTAGGTTTGAAGTGACTTCATGGTGGCTATGAGATCCAGCAAAAGTTCCAATCTCTTAGAATGTACGAATATTGCATTGCCACAATCAATAACTATATCTCACTTCTCTTCCGAAGGATCCAGGCTGACTTCCCAGCAGCTCATTATTGTCTGTAACTCAAGTTCCAGTAGGTCTGATGCCATCTTCTGGCTTCTCTAGGCACCAGACTTGTACATAATATATAGACCTTCCCTCAAGAAAAACACTCATTCACATAACCTAAAATAAAAAAATAAAATATGAAAATATGTAAAACTTGAAAGGATTCTGAAAAAATAAAACTGTACTGTAAGACAAGAACAGTGGAAAGAAACAAATGAAGTCTGCATCTACACAGAAGACCAAAATATCCCAGAAATAATGTGTGCAGGCAAATACTAAAGACAATTCTATTTACGAAATTTTTATTTGGGGAGGTTACAATTGACCATTTTAAGAAAACACTTGTAACAATATACCATGAAAAATATATTAAGATGAGCAAAATGTACAAAACTATCCCAAAACCCAGAATGGAGAAAATGACAATGTCTGGTTATGAAGTTTTTACTGACTCATGGCACAGTATAATGTCACTTGAAGCTACAGTGTAATGAGTGAGTGACCTGTAAGACATAAGGTGTCAGCTTTTAAAGTGGAAGTTGTAATGTGTTTAAAAAGGAAAATAAAAAACAAGCAAGAAACAAGAAAATAAAACAGAAGCGAGGGCATAAAAGACAACTAGATAACTAACCATAAGCTTTAGGTTTCAACCCCCAAATCTCAATAATCACACTAAACCTGCATGGACCAAGATGCTGCTGTAACCAAACCATCCTCAAAAGAGCTTACAAAAGCTCTCACTCTAGGAGCTCTGACTATGAAGAAACCTGGGAGTAGCATCATGGCCGTGGAAGTGATGGAGATTAAATAATATATACTCACTGTTTTCATGATTTGACAATTGTCAAACAATTTTTAAATTACACTATGGCTCTACCCATCCTTTTATGTGTATTCTAGCTGGGATTGAATGAATCTTTGCCAAAATGTATAAATAACTCAGGGGCCATCAAGAGGTAAATAGATAAGCAAATAAGAATAAATATAGGCAATAAGAACATACAATGTCACAGTATTATCCATAACAAGGGATGAGCTTTTTGCATAACTGAGCCTTGGAATTATTATTGCTCTTTGGAGTAAAACTCAGATGCAAGGAGAAAATAGTATATACTTCCACATATACAAACTATATCAAATAGTCAAATTTGTAAAAAAACAGAAAGGGAACAGAGGCTCCCAGGGAAGAGGGGGAAAGTCAGAGCAAGTTAAGGGCTACAATTTCAATTTGGAGTGTTTTTTTCCTTAACTTTTAAATATAGTGGTGATGGTTATATAATATACTTAAGAACAGACCTATGAACGTAACAAAGATCAAAACAATAATGTGAGCTTGCAAGACAGATCAGTGAATAAAAGGCTTGTTGCAGAAGTCTGATAATGAGCTCCATTCCTGGATTATATGCTGGAAGAAAAGGAAGGACTCCAGAAAGTTCTCCTCTGACCTCAGCCACTCTGGCATGTACATGCCTGCACAAACACACACACATACCTGCACACACACAAACATACACGTATATATAAACACAAATATGTACACACACATACAAACCAAGAACATAATTGTCTGCAGGCCAAGGAGATGGGGTTCAAAAGAAACTCTAGTTGCTCATGCCTTGAACTTTGATTTCTCTCCCAAATTTATGAAGGCGAAAATATGTTTATTAAACTTCTAAGTTTATAGTGTTCTATTATGGGAGTTCTAGAAAATTATTATGATATCAGTGGTGAGATTAGAGGAAAACACATGAAGCAAAATCATGCCTGTACAAAGGCCACAATAATACATAAATAAATCCCTGGAACTGATGAGTGTAGCAAGAGTATACAATGTGAACACTATGTTCACTCACATATTCTAAGGAGACCATAAATAATTTAAATTTGGAATCTAAAAATCAGGATTTACAGTGGTTTAAGAATGACTTAGCTACAAATATGTACATAATCTGATAAAATAGATACTAAAAGGTCTTTTAGAGTACATTATTTTTAAATTGGTGTACATAAATTGAACAACATAGTATTTCACTATATTTTCTTTTTTTATTAGATGTTTACTTTATTTACAATATCTCCTTTTCCAGGTTCCCTTCCAAAAAAAGAAGAAAAAAAAAGAAAAGAAAAGAAAAAAACAAAAATTAAAACAAACCCCTATTCCCTCCCCCTCCTTCTGTTCTCCTCCCCACCATCTCCTGCTTACTGGCCCCAGCATTCGCCTACACTGGGACATAGTCCCTTCACAGGGCCAAGGGCCTCTCTTCCCATTGATAACCAACTTGGCCACCCTCTGCTATACAAATCATGCGGGAGCCATTAGTCCCACCATGTGTAGTCTTTGATTGGTGGTTTAGTCCCTGGGAGCTCTGAGGGTACTAGTTAGTTCATATTGTTGTTTATCCTAAGGGGC